>NC_141667.1:195200084-195375084 GCF_028749965.1 Puma concolor | reverse complement strand
TCACATTGCACCTCTCCTACCCATTTTTATGCTGCCATTTTATCCTTTGTTGCAGAAGAGCTGTTGAGTGAGTTTCCAGGTCTTTCTCAGAGAGAACTGATCAATATACATAGGCAGCTGTATATTCAGTGTGTCTGTGAATTCAGGATCCTTCTACACTGCCGTTTTTCCCCTCCTACTTTCATTCTTTTACCACTGCCACCCCTCTAATTCTGGCCTCACACCTCTCACCTGAGCTATTTTATAACCTCCCATTGGCCTCCATACCTCTTTTAAGATTCCCTTCTGTCAACAAAATAAGACTTCTTTGCCCATCCTATAAAGGCTCTTGATGTGATGGACTTAGCCAATATTCAAGGTTCTTTCTTGACACTCTAGCTAAATTTGATCACTCAGTATCCACATGATATGCCCTCTCTTTTCCAAAACCCTGACTTGGCTCACAAAGTTCCTTCCATCTGGAATGCCATTGTAAATTAACTCCAACTCAAAGTACCACCCAAAGCTTGTCTAAATTTCTACTAATTTTGGGGCGCCTGGGTGGCTCAGTCGGTTAAGCATCCGACTTTGGCTCAGGTCATGATCTCGCGGTTCATGGGTTTGAGGCCTGCATCAGGCTCTGTGCTGACAGCTCAGAGCCTGGAGCCTGCTTCGGATACTATGTCTCCTTCTCTCTCTGTTCCTCCCCTGCTTGTGCTCTGTCTCTCTCTCTTTCTTTCAAAAATAAATAAACATTAAAAAAATAGATTTTAGGGGTGCCTGAGTGGCTGAGTTGGTTAAGTGTCTGACTTCGGCCTAGGTCATGATCTTGCGGTTCTGAGTTGAAGCCCCATGTCAGGCTCTGTGCTGACAGCTCGGAGCTTGGAGCCTGTTTCAGATTCTGTGTCTCCCTCTCTCTCACTCTCTCTACCCCTCCCCTGCTCATGCTCTGTCTTTCTCAAAAACAAACATACAAAAAATTTTTTTTAATGTATGTATTTTTTAAATTTCTACTAATTTCATGAACCTCCATCACAAACGTCCATCTTTTCATAAACCTCCATCATTCTCCATCACACTAGAATTTGTGTCTCCCTACTTTTTTGCTCCAATATCTTGTTTTGGTTTTCTTAGTATAACTACTTATAATATTCTGGCTTGCATTATACCTAATTATTTACATATACATTTATTTCTTATTTTTCCTACCACACGGGAAGTCTTTTTTTGTTTATCGGTTTGTTTATTTTATCTTCTCTGGAACACAGTAATGTACTTCCTATGCTATGGAGCTTCACTGAGCAATACAATAGTCAGTAGCTACATGTGTCTGTCTCAGTTAAAAGTATTTAAAATTAAATACACTAAAAAAGTTCAGTTCCTCCATTGCACATGTCACGTTTCAAGTGATAATAGCCACATATGACCAGTGGCTACTGGACTAAATAGTGCAGGCATAGAATATTTTCATCATCAGAAAAAGTCCTATCAGACAGCACCTTTGTAGAGATTCAATAAGAGTTCAATTAGAATTTACATATAATTATCAACAAAGTATCACAAGAACAGGAAACAAGGAGGGAATCTTGAAGACTACTTTTCCAACAGTTTGGAAGACAGGCTGATAGATACACTCAACTGTCTTCTCTGGGAGGTTTTGGTAAACTGAGAGCACCCAACATTTGCTCTCTCTCTCTCTTACGTTAAAAACCGCCCCAAACAGACCAGGACAATTTTCTGTTACTTCATATATAATTAATAGTGGTTAAGGAAATTTATATGGCAACTGTTTTGCAGAAGCTTTAACTCACACTTTCAATATTTAAAAAGGCTGCTGTCACGGCTGATAGGAATAAAATTAAACCCACCAGCTGTGGTTTGTCTTTTGAAGAAACATATAACATTTTATTTCTGCTTTGTCTGTCGTCCTTGTAAATGTCAGAAATACAGAACTAAAATGTACTGAATATTCTGGTTTACTGTTAGAGTCTCCTGAAAAGGCTTTTTTTTTTTTTTTTTTTTAATTAGATGGCTATTTTGGTAATTTTTAGTGAGAGATTTTTGTTTCTTTTTACAGTGGTTGAAAATGCACAGTTCTTATATTTGCTCAGCCAAAGAAATGTGATAATAAAATCCATTTGAATACTTTCTAATTTTTATACTCTTTTCTTTGTGAGACTTGTCATCAAAGGATGATCAAGGATTTTTAAAAGAGATATATTTTCCAATTCTTCCATTTATTAGAATTTTGAGTCTATTCCAAGAAATGTCATCCTAGATTATTTAAAATTGACCAGGTGTTTAGCCATAAAGGTCAAAGTATTTTGCTGAGACTCAGTAGTTTTCATGAGACATTCTAGAATCATAGCACTGAATTACAAAGTTTCCTTTTGATCTGTGGCATTGATGTTACACACTGGGATAATAGAACTTACTTGTCACAAAATTCACTTAGAGTCTAAGAGAATATAGTTTGACAATTTAATTCTTTTCCATTATTTTTAACTAGGAAAAATTTTATACTATTCTTTTTAATGTTTTTGCCTTATAAGCAGTCAGCCATTGATAATTACCCCAAGAACAAAGACGTAAGTACAAAAACCTCGGCATTACCTATTATTATATATCAGTACTTGTTAATGTCATTCTAATCAAAATAAAATTATTTAAATCTAAGCAGTATTACATATTGTGAAGAATTGCCTGATCAGATCTCTCAAAACTCACCATTATCTCACAATATCGTTAACTACTCTTGGTCTGCTTGCCTCCAAATATTTCCTTTTCTAACCTATGATGATATCAACATCTTCCTCTACTGAACCTAAAATCTCCACAGAGAGCAGTTTATTTGGATTCGATACAAAAAGATGGAGTCCTTCCAAAATGTCATGACATTTTTGTCAACATACCACAACTAGTTACTTTCTTTCATCAATTGATTATGAATCTAAAAATCATCAAGTAGACGTGAATTTACATTATAGTATAAGAAATATGGAGAGAACACCATCCTGGGCACCCAGGGAGGGGGGGAAGTAGATAGTGGCAGTGTGACAACTCCAGGGCAGAGCTGGGTTCCCAGGATGAGTTGTAGGAGGGCACGAGAGGGGAACTTCTGGCTTTGCAGTTTTGCCTAAGGCAGTCCCTGCTTTTACAGAACAGAATGAACAAGTAAATCATTTCCCTTATAATGGCATACATAATACACTCACATATTATATTTATGCTAAATTAGCAATTGTCTATTAAAACGGGAGCTTTATATCCAAAAACAACAACACAGAAACATGCCAATAAGCTTATTTGCTACTGTATTTATAGTTCAAAACTGTAGTTTCAGTGAGATTAGAATAAATATTGGATCCTCATTTTTCCCAGTTCATTTGCGCTTTCTGCACCCCTGTCATTTTATAATGCTCTGCCAGTATTTATCACAGATTGCAAAAAAGAAAAAAAATCCCTGAATATGTAAAAATAGCAGCTGTTATTTGCCATTAACAATCGGGTAGCTTCATAAATCTTTACAAACTCACAGAGAAAACAGAAGTGTGTGGCTTTAACACTGGTCAGAGTAAATTTTTATTCTGTCTTAAAGCCAAAAACTAACTTCGGTTTTTATTTTAAGCTATTATTCCCTTCATTTATAAATATTTTTGGAAATATGAATCTACTACTTTATCTTTGGTCGTGTGATTACATGGATGTTAATATCAACATTTGGTGATTCATTTCTAAAAATCAACAAATAAAAGTATTTTTAAGAAATTAATCCACACCCCAATTTTTGTTTCCATCCAAATAATTTGGCAATATCTTTCAGTTCAAATCTTAAATATTTCTTGGATCTGTCATGTTTTCTATGTCTCAACTGACACTGTCTGGGTAATATAAGCCTAAAAGTTTCTCATAATTTCTAACATTGCTTCACCACTATCTCCTGAATATTTTCCTGGTGGTAATATCATCCCCATGAAATAATGTTATGAGAGTAATTTATATAGTTTGAACACACAACCATCTCCCCTACTTAATATGCTGACACATAGACCTTTCATGATGTGACCATTACTGTATCTCTGATATCACCTCCAACCTTGGACCAATGGGCCCACCATATGAAGCCATGCCAAGTAGACCTCAAATTGCTTTCTCTTACATTTCCACATCTACATTTCCATATGCTTTTCTCACTGCTTTACACAGATATCTCCAGATTTTTCAGGAATTAATTTAAATTCTATTTCAAATTTGCAATCCCTTGTTAATGTGCCGCTTCTAAAAAGTCTCCAAAAGATTTGTTGTTGTTATTATTCCACAATTCCACAACCTGTTTCTGTGACCTCAACTTTCATTATGGACCAGAATTATCCATTTTATGGTCTGCCTTGATCAAATTAAACATCTGCCTGCAAAATTTCTACTACACTTTTGATATGGCCAAAGCTCTAAAGAGATTTTCTAGTAGTTTGCAAAGAATTTTCATTATTTTTATAAACACAAAAGTAATCAGAAAAGAAATATAAGCATCATTGGAGGCACTAATGTAATCTGATTCTGCATCCTTCATAGAGGTGATTTTAATATAATATCTTAAGATATAAAATATCATGTTCCCTGTTCTGTCAAGGTCATTTGGTCACTGATTTCAAAGAAGTCAATGTTCTGGAGCAGTTTGACATCCTGCTTGTATGTCTTCAGCGAGGTTTAGTCAATACAGTAGGAGGAATCATTAGTTATTCAAGGTAAAACTTTCAAAAAATGCGACTAAGACACTTTGACCTTCTCTGAATCAGGAAATGCTCTGTGCATCTTTATGCTCTTTTAAATATAATTTGTCTAAACTGTCTAAAGTAAATCAAAAACTATCACTCAACCCTCTTAGTAAAAAGGGTAAATTTTAATTGCAGAACTTAAAACCTCACAATTAAAAGCTATGCGGCTACTTAAAGCCAGCACAAACACGGGAATGGACACCGGTGCATACAAATTAGATTCCTTAACGTATTTGTAATTCTGAAGGATACTTTAAAGCATAGACCATTTATATGCTTTAAATGTCTTCATAAAGGAGGACTAAATGGATGATTGTTATACTTGCATAAAGTTTTGTCATGTATATTCCTACAAATAACTTTATGACTAGCAAAACCTTTTTCTGATGAGATATTAATAACACATCTCAAGTAGAAACAAATATGTGAAAAGGAAAAAAATTCCTTTATGCTGAAAAGTGTACTTAGAATCATAATATTAACAAGTGCACTTTTAAAGTTGAAAATGGTGCCACTAACTAATAAATAAAACTCAAGAAAAAAGTCAACTCAAAATGTAAGGAGGAAAAAAATGAATGTTATTACCCCTCAACATATAGTAACATTAATTTTCTATTCCTTGCAAACAAAGATGTACTGCCTTCTACATGGGACACAGTCTTATTTAAGAACAGCTTTATAACAAAACATATATACTCAAATGATACAATTCTTCATCATCCAAACTAATTGGACAAATAAATACAGAGTTGTAGCAGAAAGGAGAGAAAATATAAGGCGACATTATAATCAAATATTAACTAATAACGTAGATCCCAACGTTAAAAGAAGCTGAAGAGGAAAAAGATACAGATTTACCCACCTACTTCTGGAATGCTCAGCCCGTTGGGTTCAGAATCTTCTGAAAAATAGGTTGAAGGGGCAGTAGTAAGAATTTAATAGTCTTCCAGTATTCAAGAAGGCTGTGGTAGAGAATACAGAGTGTGTACGTGTGTGCGTGTGTGCACGCGGGGAACGGGGTGAAGATGTAAAGACACAAGAGTCACTATCACTGAAAGAAAAATAACACACAGAAGTGTTGAAAGTGGAAGCTGACTCGGAGCCCAACTTTGCCAATTCCACAATTTTGCAAAGGTTAACAACAGTTAATATAATAACAACCAACACTTTCTGAAAGCCTATTAAATGCCAAGGACTGTACTAAATACTTTGCTTATGTTATTTAACATTCACAAAAACACTGTCATTTAGAAAGAATACCTCCCTTTACAGATGAGACTACGGATAAATGACACAGAAAAGACCAAGATTTGCATTCAGGTTTATCTAATGCCCAAATCAGTGTTCTATCACAATACACTTTGCAATTAAAGGAGAATCCATTCAAGGGAATATTTGTATCATATGTAACTACCAATGTGTAAGCCTTAACAGGAATAATGTAATTTAGTAGAATAGTGAGCACCTGACACAAATCACTGGATTTGGGTGGAATTTTGTTGAATATGGAATGTTTATGAAAGAGCGTCATTCCCAAAGAATTCATTAAGGTATAAGTTATAAAAGCATTGACAAGATATACAGTGGACTCAGGTGACTCTTTTCCTTCTGAATAGGAAGAAAAAATACTATGAATTTGCCTGTAGAAATGGTAAAGAAGATAAATTGATGGCTCTAATCTTTTAGCACAATCATAACTAAAAGCTCATATAGCTTCAACTTCATTATTTTTAACAAAATTCACTACGTTACAGTTACTTGTAGAGTACAAAGTACCATAAATAATTTAAATTAAACTACACTTGTCAAAATAAATGAACAAGTAGGTTTTATGATGCAGTACATTTTATGATGCCCTTGATTCTTTAATTTGTGTGTTTTGCTTACTTGCTAATTCACAAAATACTATAATCTGCAATGACTCTTGTACTCATTAGTATAGATTACCAATGTTGCAGCTCAACAGGAAAATCAGTATGGAGAAGCACTGTACTGAACCAAAGTGTTTTTTTAATAATTCCTGTGAATATTTTATAGATACTGATTTGAAGGAAATAAGAGAACTATTTCACCTTCTTCCATACTAACTCACCAATTATGCCTGTGTATAAGGACAGGGAAAAATCTATATATCTATAGCTATAGTTGAATCTACATTTATATCTATCTGTAAGAATATTTATAGGGTTTAGACTCACTAACTATCCTTATCTAAGTTATCTGACTATATTTCTACCCAAAAGAAGTTTCTTACTAAATAATTCTGTCCTACTATAATTAAAATATCAAAATTTACATGATCAATTTGTTTATACTGTATTACATACATACACATAAAGTGTTTTCTACAAGACTTGTACTAGAGATCTCCAACAAGATCTGGGCAAAATCACAAGGTAAAATATTAACATAATTAATAATAGCTTTTGTAATTATAAATGCATAATTGATACTGAACCAAAGAAGCCTATAACAGAAACATTTTATGTCTATTATATATTACACACTGAATAGAAAAAAAAACAAGTTGTTATTAAACAAAAAATTTCTTGAAGTTAGCATGATTTCTAAATACTAGATAGGACCCATCTAATTTCTCCATTACAACGTATAGTCTACCAGAAAATAAAGCTCTCTCAGAGAACTCCACCAACCACTAGTTTACCATTCAATTACTGAACCTCTGACGTCTTTGAGAGTATCTAACTAAATGCCAAGAAACCAAGAGAAGCTCTCTGAAAAATCAGTGAGTGTACTTAGCCTTGGTTCTTATCAAGCCAGAAGTACCCTCCTTATGGTATCCCTTTCCCATTTTACCTGCTTTATCGCTGCAAATAGTGGGAAGCATAAAGTCAATGGAAACATCCCTCGGCATAATCCCCTGAACCTCACTTCCCGCTTCGATGTAATAAGGTTAATAAAGCCTTCCTGTGAAAACAGATAAGTGAATATTTGTTAAGAATATTTTTTAAAGGGGCGCCTGGGTGGCGCAGTCGGTTAAGCGTCCGACTTCAGCCAGGTCACGATCCCACGGTCCGTGAGTTCGAGCCCCGCGTCAGGCTCTGGGCTGATGGCTCGGAGCCTGGAGCCTGTTTCCGATTCTGTGTCTCCCTCTCTCTCTGCCCCTCCCCCGTTCATGCTCTGTCTCTGTCTGTCCCATAAATAAATAAAAACGTTGAAAAAAAAAATTTAAGAAAACCTTTAAAAAAAAAAAAAGAATATTTTTTAAAAACTGTAAGTCTCCATGGAAGGTGGTAAAAGGTATCTAAAAATACATCTTTTTTTTTTATTTTTTTTTCAACGTTTATTTATTTTTGGGACAGAGAGAGACAGAGCATGAACGGGGGAGGGGCAGAGAGAGAGGGAGACACAGAATCGGAAACAGGCTCCAGGGTCTGAGCCATCAGCCCAGAGCCCGACGCGGGGCTCGAACTCACGGACGCGAGATCGTGACCTGGCTGAAGTCGGACGCTTAACCGACTGCGCCACCCAGGCGCCCCTCAAAATACATCTTTTATTACAAGTTTAAGTGTTTATAAGTTAGAGAACAATGAACTGAATAGCTTTTCCCTGTATCTTTCCTCATTCTCTATGAATTTACACATTTCTGTTCCTTTTATGTATTTGACATCTTCCAAAAACTGACTCTCAAACTAAACTGGCCTACAACTATTTAAAATTGTGCTCCCAGTACTAATTTCAGGGATCACAGGGCCTTCCATATATTTTATTTTGACTCTGGATTTATGATTTGTTGATAGATTTCACAAAGAATTAAACTCAAGGGATATATATATTTAAATATTAGGCAGAGAGCTCCAATTTTATATGTACTGTAATAAAAAAAAAATGAGTATTTCTAAGTCTTTTTTCTTTAATGTTTATTTTTGAGAGAGAGACAGAGCTGGAGCAGGGGAGGGGCAGAGAGAGGAGCAAGACACAGAATCTGAAGCAGGCTCTATCCAGGCTCTGAGCTGTCAACACAGAGCCCGATGCCAGGCTCAAACTCATAAACTGCAAGATCTTGACCTGAGCCTGAGATCATGACCATGACCTGAGATCAAAGTCGGACCCTTAACCGACTGAGCCACCCAGGCGCCCTGAGTATTTCAAAGTCATAAGACTATAAATTGAACTGTTCATGATCATTGGGCTCCACTTACCTCTCTTACAGAATATATCAGCATAGTACATACTGATGTTACATTTCCATGTCTACTTGTCTCAAAAATCCTAGAGCTACAGAATAATTTTAAAAACTTACTGCTGCTTTGATTGTATTTGACCAACTTCTACCCTTAAAAGAAGTTTGTTCTTTTTATCTTGATGAGTTTAGATTAAAGACATTATCTTCATTCCAAAATTATGTACTATAATCAGTAGTTAAGGACAGGTCAATGGTGGTTAGGGGGCATCAAAATGGTATCATCATATACATAAATTAAAATAAATTAGGTAACAGTTCCCTGAAGTCCATTTCCAATTGACTCAGACATTGACTAGGTATGTCCCATCAGTGTCCATTTTATACATTTTTATATACTAATCATTCAAATATATCCGAAGCCACTTAGCTTAAGATTTTTCCTAACAACAGGAGGCTAAAATCATGCTACAAAAAAGGGAGACAGCTGGAAAATGCTTATTCTCCATCATGACCAAATTTAGAATTCAGATATCTACATCACCTAAACTGCCATTGGATTATCACCCAAGGAAATCACACTTTGGTGCTTAAATCATGACTCCACATAAATGCTAAATCATAGCACAGTCAGCTTCAAATTGCTTGATCTGCCCCAGGCCCACTTCGTTAGATGTGAAAACTCATAGCTACTCTTCCACACCATTACTGCCCAAATTGAACTTCTTCGTAAAGGTTTTACGCTTGACTTACACTAAAATGTTGTCCAATATGCCCAGTTCCTTAAACATATTCAGAATTTCAAACAAAGGTAATAGATTTCATACATTAAAGAATATTGAGTGCCGACTATGTTCTAGGCACTGTGCTCAATCATTTTATGTATGCCAGTCCTAAGTACTGGATTTTATGATTTTTCTTTCACAGAGAAGGAGAGACTCAAAAGTAATCTCAATTTACTAAGTTAGTAATCATGACCACCATTTCTAGAGCACCTACCAAGGAACAGAGGTTTTATCCACAATCACTATGACATTTAATATCACAAAATTCTGGTGGCGCCTGGGTGGCTCAGTCGGTTCAGCATCCAACTTTGGCTCAGGTCTGATCTCACTGTTCATGAGTTCGAGCCCCACATCGGGTTCTGTGCTGATAGTTCAGAGCCTGGAGCCTGCTTCAGATTCTTTGTCTCCCTCTTTCTCTCTCTGTGACCCTCTCCTGCTCACACTCTCTCTCTCTCTCTCTCTCTCTCTCAAAAATAAATAAACATTAATATCACAAAATTCTGCAAGGGAGATATTACTCTACACTTAGGATAAAGAAGAGGATCCTATGAGTTGAGTTATTTGCCTAAAGGTCTTAACGTGTGAACAAGCTAGTGATCAACCCAAGTGTGTCAGACCCAATAGCTCACATTCAAGCTGAAGTCCCATAATTTTCCTGACATACATACCCAAGTTTTCATCTCCATCCACAGAAACCTTCTCATCTTTCCATTAACAAGGTTTCCTTTCTCCATTCTGAATGAGAATTCACTCCTCCTCTGACTTAAAGTCAGTACAACTGGGAAAGGAAAGCAACCGCACCAGGTTTAAGAGCAAAACTGCAATATGATTTCATGAGATTAGTTCTCACCCAAGCCATCTAACAGATGAGGAATGTGCCAGCGTGTTCAGGAAGTGTAAAATACACACCACTCAAAACACAAGTTCTAGGAGGGCACAACATATATTTAAATGGATAGCTCTTTTCTAATCATAATGTAAAATTACATGCAAATTTATAATTTTTAGAGTTAAAAGAAACATAAGAGATTATCTAGCCCAGTGATTTCATTTTACAGATCAAAAGTCATGAGGCCTAAGTAAATGAAGCTATCTATAGGGCCAGTTAGGCGACAAAATAAAGGCTTGAATTCAGACGTTGAGCCCTGAGCAGGGACTCCTTATCCTGTGATGTTGCATTCTTGCAATAATTATTTGAGGGCAAAGATAAAGTTGATGCAAGTGGTGAAATAAATGGGTTATCATCCTATCAACAAGTGATTTGACTATGGCCTTATCGGCTAGTAGAAAATGAACTAGATGAACTGAATATAAATATAAGAACTTTCTCATCAGTCAATTTCATTGTGCTTGTCTAGAAAGTCTAGTTTTTCCAAATACACAGTTTCAAAAAATGACCTTTAGTGAATGAAACCTCTGACTGCTGCCACAACTATATACAAGTTTATAAATTACACATTTTGCTTAGCTATACAACCACTCCAAACTACAGAAACAAAATAAGTGGAAGTTGTTAACATCCACGCATACACATGCTATGTATTTATATTATATTATATTATATTATATTATATTATATTATATTATATTATATTATATTATATTATAAAAATATATTTGACTCTTCATAAACATAATTCATTAAAGTAATATCCTGCATATATGAATGAAGGACTGCTATGATGAGAAAATATATGAGAGTAAAGAATGAAGTGTCTTACAAAACATTTTTAAATGGGATTTTATTAATAACAGTGGTAAAAACTTGGCATCAAACAAGTTGCATATAATTCAATACAAGTAAAATTTTAAAACATTAAAGGACTGAAATTAGATTGTAATGGACTCTTTGGATTAAATCAATGCAATTAAGAATATGATGAAGTATCCAGTTATCTGTTTTCTGAGCCTTTGAAAAGTGGAAAAATTAATGGAACTGTACAAGAAATTAGGGCTGACTAGATTAATTGCCATAGCAATTGTCATATTATAAATATGTTATTTGTGATAATTATGCATCAGTATAATGCTTGGGCTGTCACATTACTTGAACAAATCTTTAGATTCTGAATAAAGATCAGCAAGCATTTCTTTATTTCCAGCATTATTACAAATTTAGAACACTTTAGAGGAGAAACGTGAAATTCAGTACTAACATAGCATGTGTTTTTAAAAGTTTACCAGCACTTCAACTAATAAGTTGGGGGAAATTAAGCAGTAAAAATGCAACCTGAGGAAACCTCAACAGGAATGTAAACTAAACGGGTGGGGAGGTCTGTAGGTGTCAATCAAGAACAAAATGCAACTGTCAAGCTTGCTTTGCTAACAAACTGTCACATCAACAATATGGAGTTAATGACTACAAATTAACTGTATACCAGATGCTTGACACTTTGTTATGACACTTAGCAAGCTAGTTGACATTTGGGGATCAAAGCTTCTTTAATTACACTTTGTATAACATGTGCAACCTTTATGCTAATGTCCAAATATTCCTTGGAGCAAGACTGTCCAAGTAAAAACGACCACAGACTGTTTTCTAGGTGTAGGTTGGAAAGTATTCATGTGGCTCTAAAGAAAGTGGGGGAGGAGTAACTGAGCAAGAGCCAGGCTTCGATGCACAATGTTATTCAGTATTACCATTGCCTAAAATAACACTGTTTTTTAACTTGGTGAACGGGTGAAGCACTTTTTCTCACATATAGACACAGTCTGTGAAATTACACATTTTCAAACAAGGTGGTAATAACATTTATAGCCATTTATAAAAAGAAAGACAACTAGGCATATCAGAATTTAAAATAACTGGAAAAGGTATTAAAGAGTACAGTGATAAAAAGAAAAAACACTAACTGCCTTTCGGAACATTGATTTGAGTGATTTTTCAAGTCCTTTTTAGGGAAATGATTTGACATTTTCCCAAGTGAATAAAACTCAAAAAATGATATAAGCAAAATTTTACATTATAGGTATAATACTGAATACTGAACAGGCATAACCATGAATTATAGGCTACGTCAACATAAGAAAATGTTAACATTGTAATCAGATTTTAAATAAGCTCATATTAACAACAACAAAAGGCTGTCTTCAAATTAACAAAATTTAGAAAATATCTAATAAATCAGAAAGAAAAATACATCACTAAAAGTATCTACATATCTTTGTAATAAGTTAATGCAGTAGCAATAAAAATCCATTGGAGCTTCCTTTGGAAAAGACACTGTCTTTGTATATGCAGCAGACACAGTTAAATGATACTGTTACAAGATTCAGAGGCATGTGACCCTGCATCCCACTTTTGCCTGCACTATACTTGTTGGGAAAAGGCAAGTTTGAGATATGTGAAGAAAAATAAAAGGAAAGAAAAGTATATAACGCTAAAACTGGAAAGAACATTGAGGGTCATCTAGTCCAACCTTTTCTCTCTATAATCAGGAAAAACCATGGCCCCAATAAGGAGAAATCTCCAATCCATGTTGTTATGGACTGAAATGCCTAAATGCAACGTAATTCTATCAGTTGGTGAGCCAATTACTGGATGCCTACTGATCTCTTATAATGGCAGACACTCCTGTATGAGCTAGTGATGCTGGCAAAACACCAGGAAAGTGCAGCTGCACTAAACAAGACAGTGACTGCCTGCGACAAGAGTCACTGATGAACACCTGAAATGTGGTTAGTCTGGACTGACACATGCTATAAGTGTAAAATATGCACCAGATTTTAAAGACCATGTATTAAAAATTATAAAATATCTCATTAATAAGTTTTGTATGTTGACTATATGTTGCAATAACATTTTGCATTTACATAATGAAATGTATTGTCAAAATTAAGTTCCCTTAGTTCTTTCAACTTTTTAAAATACAGTTGTAAGAGGGGCGCCTGGGTGGCTCAGTCGGTTAAGCGGCCAACTTCGGCCCAGGTCATGATCTCGCGGTCCGTGAGTTTGAGCCCTGCGTCGGGCTCTGTGCTGACAGCTCAGAGCCTGGAGCCTGTTTCAGATTCTGTGTCTCCCTCTCTCTGACCCTCCCCCATTCCTGCTTTGTCTCTCTCTGTCTCAAAAATAAATAAACGCTAAAAAAAAAAAAAAAAAATTTAAAATACGGTTATAAGAAATTTTAACTCACAGTGTGGTTCACATTATACTTCTATTGGACAGCACTGAACTGGTCCAAGAGAGTCTCTCCTCAAGGAACTTAAAGTTGGAAATAGGAAATAAGTAAATGAAATAAACACATGCTATAGTGAAGATAAAATCAGGTGGCCTGATAGAGAGTGATAGGGTGTGGGTGTGCTTCAGCTAGAGCTGTCTCTGAAAGTCACTCCGAGGAATGGAAACTAAAGTGGAGACTTCAGGAATGAGAAACACACTCCCAGAGGATTGATTTGGTGAATGAGAGATCAAAGAGAAGGTTACTATGGATGTAGCTAGACTGCAGGTGAGGTTGGCGAGAGAGATAATAGATAAATCTGTCTGAATGCAATGTCTGGAAGTCCCACCGAGGAGTGAGATTTCCCTTGGCAGAGTGGGAAGTCACCGCAGGGTGTGGATTCACCACCCCTAGGGCTGTGACCCGTATCAAGCTCCTACCATTTCTTGCCTCTTCTAGGGTCTCCACCAATTTGGTCTTCCTGTCTCTCCTCTTGCACATCAACAGTCATCTTCTAGGTTAGGCATCAATATTCACTAATATTCACCAGTAAATTTCCAAATGTAGAATTTTGACCTTCCCATTAGCAAAAAATTCAAAGTAGATAAGATTTATGTGTTAAAAGTGATTCCTCCTTTGTGATTTGGACAATTAAGAAACCTACTTTTGACTCAGATGCCATCCTGTCTCTTTTAGCTTCTACTAAGCTCTAAAAGCACATTTTCTTTCCAGGCTCTTGTGCTAGTCTCCTAAATACATCTTCTCCAATTGTGAGACTCCAGGAAGCGACCTGTATTGATCAGGGTCTCAGCACGGAATGCAGTCCACTCAAGTGTTATAATTGAGGAGAGTTACATGATTTAGGGAGTATTTGCAAAAAATATCAGCAGAGTTGAAGTCAACCAATAAGGGAGACTGTGGCACCCTGGGGCTGCAAGGGGTGGGAGGCCTAAAAGGGCTAGGAGGTGAAATAGTTACTGCAACTGCAGAGTAGCTGAAGCTATAGGAAGATATCACCCTGTAGGAATTGTGGACTTTGGAGGAGGGAATGAAGCCACACCTCATTAAGACAGCAGGAAGGAAGTAAAGGAAATAAATGCCTGACCCCACTCTCTCTTCCTGATCTCCAGCTGGGCACTTTCCATTGGTTGAACACATCCAGAAGACAGAGGGCAAGAGAGGCCAATAAGACAGTCCATAAAAATTTGGCTCCCAGAGCACAGGGCCAAGTGGCAAAGGATGTGGTGTAGATCCGGAAGAGCACATGGAAAATATCCAGAACTTTACAGAGTGTCACGGCATCCTCTCTTTTATTTTATGTAGTCCTGGCCTGGGATTGGCAGCCTCGAGCTAAAAGCCTTTTTCATAGTCCTAGGTAACACTAGGTACTTCCGTAGTGGATATAAACACACATTCAGAACTGATCCTTTCATTCTACCCTTTTCTCCTTCCGCCAGCAGAAATAATAGGAATGTACAAACTCCATTCTCTACCACCACAGAATGAGAGCAAATTGGAGAGAGTAAAGGTTCTGTTTGGTCATTCATTTAACAAACAGTAATTGATTTCTTTCAAAGCATCAGGTGCTGTTTTCAGCACTAAATATCCAGTAGTGAAAGAACAAAGCCCCTGTTCAGAAGATTTCATATTGCAATGAGGAGAAAACAAAACTAAGTAAACAAATCAGATAATTTCTGATGTTGCTAAGGGCTAAAACAACAACAACATCACATAATGTAGCAAAGCGTGGGTGTCTGGGTGCGAGATGTGGGCAACATTAGTTAGGATGAACCAGAGCTGACTCAGTGTCATGTAACTGACACCTAATGGGGAAGACTGAAGTTAGTCACAGGAAGAAATCACAGGGCGGAATTTGTGTGGAAGAAAGAAATGCCAGGAAGACCAGTGCATCTACAGCACTGTCAGAGTGGTATGTGGGCCAGCCAACGGGTGTCAAGGAAGCCCCAGTACCTGTCACCATGCCTTTACCCTACACCAGCCAAGAAGAGGCATGCTTTTCTTCACACGCTCTGTCGCACCACCCTCCTGCAACTGAGCAGAGGCAACTGCCCACGAGATGACCCTTTCTAATCCCCAAATCTGCCACAAAATCTAGCTGAAGCCGTGGTAGAATGCATGGATTCTATTCCAAGTGCTAAGGAATGCATTAGAGGTTTTGAGGTTTTAATTTTTAAGTTTCATATCATATTCCCTGAAAGTTTTTGCTTTGAACTAATGCATCAAACCATGGGTAAAAAGCAGAGCTCAGTGTATTCCAAATTAAAATACTAATATGCCCTTTTGTATATGCAAATCAATTAAAATCACAAGTAGAGGAGGACATAATTATAAATCCATACTCCAATGCAGAAAGAGCATTAGAAGTGTTCTTTTGTAATAGATCATTTTCCTAGTTGGATTCCTATGAAGAAAGGATAGGATTATCAACTGTCCTCTAAAAACTGTTCTACAAGAGTGGCAGGGCAACTATATTCAAATGCAACAACCAAAAGAGAGAGAAAAATAGGAAGGAGAAAGTGTTTTCATGTTTCTCTTCTGATCACCTCACCACAACATCAATCACGTCTCAAATGAAAAAACAAAGAAACAAACCTCCAAAGTATGAAACTTGCCAATCTAACACCAGAGTTCTAGACTATAACACAGCTCCCTAAGAACCTGATAGCCCATAGCTGTACTTCAAAGTGGTCAAATCTGTCTCTTCATGAAGACACAGTCTAAGAAAGCCAGGACCAACTCTGGAAAAGTTCATAAGCAGACAGAGTAGAAGATGTACCCTACAGACTACTAATCAAACTGGCCCCATTCGAGAGAGTTCAACCACTTCTCCAATTTGTCACCAGGGCCTCAATAGACTAATCCTTTTACATGGTATTTAGCTCCTTTTAGCTGATTTAGTGTTAATCTTTTTTTTTTCCACTTTACTAGGATTAAAAAATGACTTACCCTATCCACATACTATATAGTAACATGTAATTTTAACTATCTAGTAACAAAGAGCTTTTTCCCACATATGTAGGTATATCATATATAGTTTATAAACTTCTGTGAGGTTTGTTATGGGTATATTTTGAAACTCTAAAATTTTTTCAACATTGCTAACATTAAAACTCCAAGTCAGGAAATTTTACACTACTTGACTATCAAAAGCTTATCTTAATATTAAGACTTGAATTACATAATTTTTATTTTTTATGCCAAACAATAAAACAGAAACAGTTGCATGCGCCTAGACTACAACCCAACAAACCAAAAACCAGTCAAACAAACACAAACAACAAAAAACATGAGACAAAAGAAAGGAAAAGAAAAATATCTTAGAGAAATGACTTTTTCCAATTCTGAAGCATGAATAATATTACATTAGAAGACTATGAGGAATAGAGAGGTTAATATAATTCATAAGCTATGATAACCAACATACCTAGAACTGTTTTTTTTTAACTTTTTTTTTGTTTGTTTGTTTGTTTTTTGTTTTTTTTTTTTTTTTTTTTTTGGACAGAGAGAGACAGAGCATGAACGGGGCAGGGGCAGAGAGAGAGGGAGACACAGAATCGGAAACAGGCTCCAGGCTCTGAGCCATCAGCCCAGAGCCTGACGTGGGGCTCGAACTCACGGACCGCGAGATCGTGACCTGGCTGAAGTCGGACGCTTAACCCACTGCGCCACCCAGGCGCCCCCGAACTTATTTTTTCTAAAAGTTGAACAAACACCATACTCATAATCTCAAAACTTCTGTGAGACAGGAAACAAAGGAATAGTCAGTGATGACTTAGAAAACCATATGAGGTGCCTGGGTGGCTCAGTCAGTTAAGCGTCCTCTTTGGCTCAGGTCGTGATCTCACGGTCTGTGAGTTTGAGCCCCACATGGGGCTCTGGGCTGACAGCTCAGAGTCTGGAGCCTGTTTCAGATTCTGTGTCTCCCTCTCTCTCTGCCCCTCCCCTATTTGTGCTCTGTCTCCCTCTATCTCTCAAGAATAAATAAACATTAAAAAATAAAAAAAAGAAAAAAAAAGAAAACAAAAGTGTTCATTGCTACATAATATAACCTCATATGAATGCATCAGGACTTAATTCACAAGTGCCCACTGTTGGCAGTTGGATTATTTCAAATTTTTCACTGTGCTCCATGGCACTTTAATTCAGACTTCTAGATTGTTGTTATTTCCTTTGAACAGATTTCTAGAACTGAAATTTAGTTTGGAGAGCATAAATTTTTAAGACTTTCAGTGCTCATTTCCAAATAGCTTCATGAAAAGCTTATACATACAATAAGGATAAAATAGTTATATACAAACCTGTACACACAGGCATATGCTTTTGTCTGTGTATTTCTGATGCAAGGAAGTATAATATTTGATGACGAGATACATAAAAATTGTAAGATGTTCCCTTCTTTTTAATTTTTTAATTTTTATTTTTTTAATGTTTCAAGTTTTTATTTAAACTTTAGTTAGTTAACATATGGTGTAATATTAATTTCAGGAGAATTTAGTAACACATCACTTATATGTAATACCCAGTGTTCATCACAAGTGCTCTCCTTAATACCCATCACTCATCTAGCACATTCCCCACTCAACTCCTCTCCAGCAACCCTCAGTTTTTCTATAGTTAACAGTCTCTATTATGGTTCGCCCCTCTCTCTTTTGTTTCCCCTTCTCCTATGTTCATCTGTTTTGTTTCTTAAATTCCACATATGGCTGAAATCATATGGTAATTGTCTTTCACTACCTGACTTACTTCGCTTAGCATAATACACCCTATGCTATCAGTTTTTAAATTCTCAATAGAGTATGCATAGTTTTCTTCTCCATTCGGGTCATGAAGTCCCTCTGTATGCCTCAGGTAACCCATCTGTAAATTAAGGGAAGCTGGGTAGATGATTCTGAGACCCCTTCTGAGTTCGCTTATTCTGAGATTTTTAAAAATCACAGAGCCTGTTAATTTAATTTTTCCCCAAATTACGCTGCATTCTGTTTTCTGCATGATATGCAGTCTTCAATTTCTACTTGAAATGTTCCTGTAAGGTGAGAATGCTAATGAAACTTTATTTTTTAGATCTAAGCCCTTAAATGATAAGAGTGTTAACTATTTTTTAAGTTACAATAATATACAATTTTGGGGCTTGCTCCTCTCTCCAACCATCACCCTATGGTTTAAGGCATTCACTATGTTAACAGTCTCTTTACCACAGTATTATTTAGTAAGTTCCTTTTGGTAACTGCTGAACTAGCGGAGCATCATCAACATTTGACGCTTGAATAACACAGGACTGAACTGTCTGTGTCCACTTACACGTGATTTTTTTTTTAATAAATACAGCATAGTACTGTAAGGATATTTTATCTTCCCTAAAAGCCTCTTAATGACATTTTTATTTTATCTAGCTTAATTTATTGTACAAAGGTGGTGTATAACACATACAACATACAAAATACATGTTAATCAACTATGGTATCAGTAGGCTTCTGGTCAACAGGAGGCTATTAGTAGTTAAGTTTTGTGGGGGAGTCAAAACTTATACATGGACTTCAACTGCCTGGGGGCTGGTGGCCCTACCCTCTGCTTTGTTCAAAATATAAGCCAGCAGGGGCGCCTGGGTGGCGCAGTCGGTTAAGCGTCCGACTTCAGCCAGGTCATGATCTCGCGGTCCGTGAGTTCGAGCCCCGCGTCGGGCTCTGGGCTGATGGCTCAGAGCCTGGAGCCTGTTTCCGATTCTGTGTCTCCCTCTCTCTCTGCCCCTCCCCCGTTCATGCTCTGTCTCTCTCTGTCCCAAAAATAAAAAAACGTTGAAAAAAAAAAATTTAAAAAAAAAAAAAAAAAAATATAAGCCAGCAAATTACACACATACACACACATTTCAATAATATCCAATCCTAAATATGCCCGGGATTCTTTTAGTATCATTTACTAAAAAATTCTATGTCAATACCATACATGGGAAAGAAATGCAACTTCCACTATATTTGTAGTGAACAGAGCCCCACAAAAGATCAAGATGGCATCTTGCGGAATGTTCCATGGATTAATATTGTTACAACTACCTTTGAGACAGTGAAAGTAAAATGAAGTATGCCTTTATTTCCTTTAACTCCTTTCTAATGGATTTCTTAAATTAAGGAAAAGTGCACTTCTTTGCATTTGGTGCTCTGCGTGCATAACCCTTAGGTATCTTATTGTATGTAACATGCTGCATGTTTCCAAAAAGTTGCACTGAATGTGGAAAGGCATTTACTGAGGAAAACTTTCCTTGATTAGAGTTCATTTTCCTAATACACGGATTTCTAAAGACAGCTCTATTTTAGTTATGTAAAGCATGTTTAAAAAAAAAGTGGCATATGCTCAATCAAACCTGAATTTAAAATTAACCTGTCACTTTAGACACTGCAATTTAAGAGGAAGGTTAGGATGAGTATTTTTTCAAAGCCTCCATGTTGGAATACAGTGGCTAACAGTCCAGTGGGGCCTTATGTGATTTCAAAGGAAAGAAGGAAAGGATTAAAGGAAAAAAAATCAAAACATAACAAAATACACCTCTTGTTTTCATTGTTAATAATTTAATAGTTCTGCAAAAAGAAAAGAAATCAAACCATAATCTGAAAATAATGTCATGCATAAAGAACAAAGGCAAATATATTTATGCATATTTTAATTTATAGCTTATAAAAAGTTATAAAAATAGTATAAAATAGTTATAAAAATAGTTATTAAAAAAATCCCAGAAAATGTATCTTCAGGGGACTCTGTCATGAACAATAAAATAGTGTCTCCCCAAAGGCATGTCTTGACTCATAATTTTCTGCAAAGCTGAGTATAATGAAATGAGTTTATAAATTTTTTTAATTGAAGAAATTCTTATTTTTTCCTACATTGTACATAAACATAATAAATAAAAGCGTTACTTTCCATAAAATGCCTTTTTTTTTTGTAATTACTAAAAAGGTAGGACTGTAAACCATGAAGGTAAGTAATCCCGTGTTTCCCATGTTTCCATTTTTAAAACTCCAGCAGAGTTATTCTACTTATTAAGAAAAGGAAAGGGTTAATGTGTTCAAGTCAGAAATTAAAAGGGTTTTGGGACACCTCGCTGGCTCAGTCAATGGAAAATGCGGCACTTGATCTCAGGGTCATGGGTTCGAGCCCCATGTTGGGTGTAGAGATTTCTTTCAAAAAATTAAAAGGGTTCCATCTCTTAGCAAACCCTCCTGTTTCTACATGCATGCACATAATGATACTAAAAAGTGACAATGGAACTTTAGAGAGCTATTGAGCTATGAATGAAAGGCCTCATAAAGAGGTGATTAACTTACTTAAACTTTTTCATATGCACTGAGAAATACATTTTCTTTTTTTTCTGGTATTATTATCAAAATCATAATATAATGAAATACTTCTGGATGTTAAGCCTGTATCTAAAGTAGGGAAGAGTTGAGAAAACCATTTAACATATATCACACAAACAGCCAAAGGTGGCATTAAACTTAGAGCTATAAGAATGCAGTTGTAGGGTGCCTGGGTGGCTCAGTAGGTTAAGCATTGGACTCTTGATTTCAGCTCAGGTCATGATATCATGGTTCATGGGATGGAGCCCTGCACACCCAGCTCTGCACTGATGGCAAGCAGCCTGCTTGGGATTCTCTCTCTCTGTCTCTCTCTCAAAATAAATAAAAAATAAACTTGAAAAAAAGAAAAAAAGAAAGAAAGAGAGTGACTGCAGATGACACATATTTTATCTTAACTGTTTTAAAACGCATTCAAGTCAAGTCACCATAAACTTGAAAAAACACCGAAAAGCTTGCTATGCCAACCTGGCTATAAAATCATCACTGTGCAAATCATACGAAAATGCTTCCCATAGGCCAACAAATGGAGGCTCAATGACAATAGTTTAAAAGGTTATTCATCTGGAGGCTTATGCTCTTTGCAAAAAATGGTGCACAATTATTGAAATGCATTTTCCACACTCGAAATAGAAGGTGGGTTATTTATCGGGAATTATGACCCAAACTGTGTACATTCCATCATTTCATGGAATATCAGAGATAGCACTGATCTCCTTCCACATGGAATAGCTCAAAATTCCTTGAACCTGTTGCCACACGCCATGTAATAAAAGAAGTAATAAAGTTACGTTATTTTAAATTAAAAAAAAAAATAAATAAGGAACGTAAGTTTCTAAAAGTCGGTCTGAGACTGTAACATATTTCTTTGGTGACACTGTTATTAAACAGAATGGTGTCATAAATACGGAGGTTCTTTCAGTAAAGTGTTGTCATTAACTGTCTACCATGAGCCAAGATTTAAGCTCTCTATATTAAACATTAAACTTTATCTGCAAAATGACCATGAACTTGTATGTTATTATTCCTGTTATTATTATGAAGATAAGTCATGTGGGACTCAGAAAGGTATATATCTAAGATCCAATAATTAGTCAGAAAATGAAGAAATAAAGTGATACGCCCGTTTCCCATAAGTGGATGTACTGAAATTAGGGAAAGAGGAGAGAAACTTTTCCTGATACTCTGAACAAATAATCCATAGCTGAATGTTATGTAAACAGCACAAATATGCTAGGTAATGAGAAGTGAAGCTCTTAGCATGAGTGAGTGAGGGGTGAAGGAGTTAGGGGGTGATGGGGGAATGAAGAAGAGTGAGAAGCAGAGAGGAAAAGAAAAAATTGGGCAAGCTAAGCCATGGCAGACTTAATTTTTATTTAGTCTTTCCTAGGTCGTCAGCCAGAGTTCCTGTTTTCAGCGAAACTACAATTCCCCATTTGGTTTCTTTTACCAACTTCAGAAGATAACTCTTTCTAAGTCACCAGGGTATTATTTCAATTACTACTTCATCAAAAGAGTTAATATAATTTCTTACTTACTCCCAGGGCGGAGTTTACACGATGGGGGGAATTTGCCCTAAAATGCCTGTGTTTTTTCCTATCATGAAGTCAATAAAGTAGAAGTTCTGTCCAAAAACATTCATTTCCTTGAGCAATTTAAGGCTGAAGTTATCAGTCTTTTGTACATTTGTAAACATGAGATTTTTAATACCGTTGCTTAAACTTTATTTTAATAAATGAAGGAAAACATGCTATTAAATTCAAAGAATGTTTCAAATAATCAAGTCTTTAAATTAAGGAGACTCTCACAGGAGGAAGAAAATGGGAAACGCATCACTGATTGGCTTGGGAGGTAAGAGAGCTATTAATTTATTAATTTTCATGTCTTATCCAAATTGATGGATTAGAGGTTAAAAAATATTTAAAATGAAACAATGAAATGATGCCCCTAAATGTATCTTTAATTTGGTTCTTCACATTTAGTTTGTTCTTTTATTCACGAATCTAGCCTCCATATTTTACTTAAGGACATTAAAAAGATGAGACAAAGAGTTGATAATTTTGCATTATTTAACTCACCTCTGCATCCAAACTCCTATATATTAGCTTATGGATTTTTTTTCACAGATTTATGGAGAAATAATGCACATACAATACATCAGTCCATTTAAACTGTGCAATTCAATGATTTTAGTATATTTACAGAGCTGTGCCGCTATAACCACAATCTAATTGTATGTTAATCCCCCCACCAAAGAAACCCCTTACCCATTAGCAGTCACTCTCCATCCTTCCCTGCAGCCCCAGGCAACCACTAATCTACTTTAGGTCTCTAATTTTGCCTATTCTGGTCAATTTCATACATGGAATCATATAGCATGAGGCCTTTTGTGACTGACTTCTTTCACTTAGCATAATGTTTTCAAGGTTCATCGATATTGTAGCACGTATCCACTTCATTTCCTATTAATTTCGAATAATATCGTATTGTATGGATATGCCACATTTTATTTATCTGTTCACCAGTTGATGGACATCTGTGTCGTTTCCTTGTTTAGGCTATTATGAATAACACTACCATGAACACTCATGTACAAGTTTTTGTGTGGACACATATTTATACAATATGTTCCTGATTGACACCTAAAAATAAAGACAACTTGCCTTCATATTTCAAAAATATTATCATGCACTATAATACTTTACCTCTGGGAAACAGCTGATATACGGAAAAGCTTCCTGAAGCCCCTCGTCTGGCATCTGGCAATAGCACACACAGCTGTATCTATGCACATGTAAAACTAAAGCGATGTAAAGAATTAACACCCTGCGTCCACTGCCTTTGGCATATCAATCTAGGTTCCAAATTCTGCATCTTAAAAACTAGAAGCTAAAACATGTCTTGAAATGTCAATTGGACTGCTTCATATTAAAAACACACACACACACAACGTTTTTATAGCAACAAAATACTGTTGCATATAGTATTTACATATCAACAGAAAACACATTTGTCAGCTTCATCTTTTCCTTTCCTGACCTTTTTATCGTCTGTAGCATATTGCTTTTTAAGACAAATAATAGTTTCAGCTTTTCTTTCTTTCTTTCTTTCTTTCTTTCTTTCTTTCTTTCCTTCTTTCTTTTTCTCTTTCTTTCTTTCTTTCTTTTTCTCTTTCTTTCTTTCTTTCTTTCGTTCGTTCTTTCTTTCTTTTTTTATGATTCTAAACTAAATCAGTCTAGAAAAAAATAAAAGACACTTTCTTTAATCTGGAACTTTCCCCCATTTAACGAGATTTTCTCCTCCTCTACCTCAAAATGTTTGCAAGCTACACAAACTGCTTCTTATCTGCAAGCATGAGCTCATGCTGTCCTGACTGCCCAGAGGCTGTCCCCTCCCTTTGGTTCCCTTTTAAGACTTGTTCCGGTATCACTTTATCTAGAAACGTGTATCCTCTGCTTTTCCTCCCATTCCCACACTTGTCCATGGCATCTCACTAAGATTTCTTTTGCCACCTTTCCTTTGGGGCCATAATAATCTGTAGCTGAGTGTGCATGAACTAAAATAAAATGTGGTCAGAACACTAAACATGAGATCTGTTCTCTCAACAACTTTTAAGTGCACAATGTAGTATTATTAATTACAGTCACTATGTTGTATACAATATCTCTAGAATATATTCACGGTGCGTAAGTGAAACTTCATACTAAATTGTATCCATTAAATATGTGTCATTTTATACTAATTATACCTCAACAAGTCTGTTAAAAAATAAATGTGGCTTATTATATGCAATCGTGCCTATCATATCTGTGTACCCACACATACAAAAGTGCAGTTGATATGCTTTATTTTTCCTACATAGGTTTATTACCTATGTTCCGTGGTAGATCCCTGAGGACACGAACTGGTACTTTATTTACCATTTAATTGCCAGCATCTACAAAGTACCTGACAAGAAGACACTCACAGAATGCCTGCTGAAAACTGAAGCTGATTACTTGGAGTCTCATTAAAAATAGGTTGGAGGAGGGAAACATCGGAAGCCCTGAGCCTCAGTCTTCCAAATGCTTTCCAGTTAAATCTGTAGACAGTTCCCACAGGGCATTCAAATTCCACTAGGACTTTGAACTGGATTAAAAACATCCAGGAGAATGGAATTATTATCACCATGATAATGGGTTCTAGTATGTTAAACTCACTTTTATAATCTAAATTTAAAATGATTTTTCGCTGAAAATAAAGTAACAGAGTAGAAAAAAAAGTTGGCCAGTGCAGTCTTAGATTACAAACGCCAGAGCATCAATCCATTTTTCTGCCCCTAAACACAGCTTGAATACTTCCAACCTGCCAGTAGCGAAGGAGGTTATAATCATGGTTCGAGGGATGGAGGCAAGACTGGATCTGGAACCTACTGGCTTACAGCCCCTAAACTAGATCGTCTTCTGTTATAACACATTGGCTGCAGGAACCAAAAACTAATTACAGCACGGCCTTCATTAATTTGGAGAATACAACCTTTAATGCCAAGCTGGCTAAAAACAAAATCAATGTGCAACTTAATTGGTAAGGCATCCTTGTGCACTAAGTTCCAAACTTGAGAAAACATTCATTCAACCAGGAAATGATTCCATAATAGCAGAAGTGCCAGCAGGCCCAGGGACTGAAGCTGAGAGCAAGGAGTGATGACTACATCAAAGGGTTGTCACCGTACTACAGAAGAATAAGGTCATTGATAGAACGATCCTTATTCAGTTTATAAAAACACTGGATTCACCTTCAGTGGGACACTGCCCTTTCAACATTTACAATTTAATTTATGTCACTGATAATAAAACTTCAGGCTGTGCATGCCAGTTGAACTAGTGGGAACAGAATAGGGTAAAAGTCATAAATATATAGCTGATTAGGGTTTCCAACTTCCCTGATTCCAAGGGAATTTTAATCTAAGGATTAAATAGCAAATCCTTCATCAAGGCAACTGTGTCTGCTTTTTTTTTTTTTCTTGGAAACTCAAAACTGAATTTTTGAGCAACTGCATTGTGTAGTGGGGCGGTGACAAAGAACGGTGCCATTAACCTCGTGAAATTATTTAACAGCCACCCAAGTTTATTTGTAAATTTATAATCCTTCTGATAGCTTTTGATTAACTAAGTAAAGAAGAGGTTCTGCAATATAGATACGTAAATTCAGGGGCCGTGTCAGGAACTGCCACAGGAGTTGGTTATCTTTACCGTCACGAAGCCAAAGCCATCTTTCCTCTCGTCTGCAAACAAAATTTATACATAAAGAAGACAGAGATACACTGAAAACAAGGGGGAAATGTGTTTGCATTGTTTTCTCTGCTGAACTACTCTGATGAAGACTTGAAGCCTGTGAATTGGGAAACCACAATCTTTCAAAAGTGGAAAGCTGCATTACAGAGTAACGGAAAGGCACGGACCAAGAGATAAGATCTGGGTTCTGCTTCTCTCTCTGAAGCTAACTGTCCTTGACCTTAAGCAAGTTCTTTAACTTCTATGAAACCTACGTTTCCTCCTTGATAAATGAAGCTAATTGTACCTGTGCCATCTACCTCTCAGTGGAATGCAGACTAGTAACAACAATGCTTTTAAACCTCTTTTTAAACTTTTCCACTTTTTAAACTGTAAGCCATAGTTTATAGCCTCAAACCATGTATTCAACCACAAAACACTGGCAAAAGCATAATATGCATCCACAAAGCAAATTATTTTAAAAAGATGCACTATTGAAATCCTCTTCATGTTCACAGAGATACGCTGTAAAGAAGCCTGGGGTTTTCTTCATGATGTGGTCCTCGTATGGTTATGCCCTTCTCTCTTAGTCCGACCTCTCTTGCAGGGGCTTGTCCCTGAGTAGCCCACTCTCCCTCACCCCTATCCTGCACTCCCCAGTACCTAGGGCCTGCAGTCTTTTAGGATCTCTGGGGTCCCTTACTCCCCACTCTCAAAAGCTATTGCTGAGATGCTTGTACCCACCACCCCAATGCCACTCCTGCCCTCCATATCCACTTCCCATATAAACTTACTTAAGTCCAGTTCCCTGAAGACTAGGTTGTTGTGTACAGGACCGAACGCAATGATCTAATCTGACGTTCAATCCATACTAATATACTAACGTAACAAGGTTAAAAGAGTTAATCTCCTCAGGAGCTTAAATAGTTCAACTTCACTTATGCCTTTTAAATAAAATTCCTTTATGGGGTGGGGGGGGTCGGAATTTTAGTAGTTGGGTGGTTGAGGTTATATTTTACATACGTGTTTTAATCAATAAAATTTCCATCTATACATCATATAGGACAAATAGGTATTTAATTCACAAGTAGCCTTGGTTTTGTGTTTGTGTACATATACTTTCAAAGTATAAGCAAAAGAGGGTTACCTGGGTGGCTCAGTTGGTTAAGCCATCAGCTCTTGGATTCAGCTCACATTGTGATCTCATGGTTTGTGAGTTCAAGCCTTGCGTCTGGCTCTACTCTGGCAGTGTGAGGCCTGCTTTGCATTCTCTCTCTGTCTTTCTCTTTCCTCTCTCTCTCTCTCCCTCTCTCTCTGCCCCCCCACCCTCAAAATAAATAAACAAAACTTAAAGCGTAAGTGAAAGAAAATATTTTTCAGTCTTTACATGCAAATTAATGAAATTCCATTTAGGTAATTCTTTTTGAAAGATGTAATAGAATAATTTTCGGCCTAACTTAAAAACAATTAAATTGGCATAAGTTTATCTAATCTCAAATAATGTGATTTGATAGATAAGAGAGCTGCTGCAACTAAGTATGTACTAGCTGTAAAAACTCCACCGTATAAATTCATATAGAATTCAATTCACTTGCCATATCTATTTCCTCCTAAAAACTAAGCTTTGACTTCTTTAAATTCTAAACAAGTAATTGCAGACTGCTCATCCATTATATCCAAGCACTCTCTCCCTGTACAGGATCCACCATGGTAATAGTTCTTTCATCAAAGCCTAATGGTTTGTTTCAAATAATCAAAGTAGTGTTTATATCACTGTCCTCAGGTGCAACCATTTTGTTTCCCGGAGAGCAGTATGGTACATGCTAATGTCACAAGTGATAAATCAAAGTAAGTACATTTGTTTTCCTACCTTAACCAGTCTATTCAGTGCCACTAACAGAAATACATGTTGGCATTTGCACTTATGTACTTTCTATTTGAGAGCATCTAGTAATAAAGATTACCAAGAAAAAATACATATGTAAAACAGATGGCTATATGCAAGTCTTAGTTGTGTGAGAAATTTCAGTGTTAGATGGCAGTTGTTGAGAATTAAATTGTAAGCTTTACCCAGGGAGGGGGTAGAAATAATGGAGGATCTCTGCTCTAAACGATAGCTATGACTTCTAAACTTGGAATCAAAACGGCTTGCTCACCTAAAATCACCATATATTTTAAGTGGATATATTTATTTACATTTTCAGTACATAAATGCAGAAAAGAAACAATAAAGCTCATTTACAACACTCACAGATTCAGAAGAGGTCTGAGAAATCAAGATAAATTATATCTTAATTAGGTATTCTATATTTCTATGTATTTCTATATTCCAAAATTCCTAAGGCAGTCAGTGGAAGACAGAGTAAATTTAGAATAAGTTAGAATGAAGAACTTGGTTATTATTGTCCTGGTCATTTTCAGCTTGAATTTGCAATGACATTCAGAACTTTTGTTATTTAGGCCAACAGAGACTGGGAAAGTCACAAACGTAGTGTTTTCTGTATGAAAGAGGAATGGAACCTGCCTGGATATTGATCATTTCCAGTTTCCAGTTCATGTAGTAGCATTTTCAGCAGCACTGGAAAAACGAAGGCAAAGAGACACAGCTGAAATCTGCCTACTCACCTACTTAAGCATATATAAATGAGGAAGAAACAAAGGGAAATTGACAACTGGAAAATAAACTGAGATGAATTAAAGACCCACTATGTTCAACGGACCAGTCTAATATCCTTCGAGAGTCAGTATTCCCTTTCACATTCATCTTTGCTCAAGAAAGTAAATGAGAGTAAAACCACAGGGTCTGTGACTCCTAAAGGAAAAAAGAAACAGACCACGGAAACAGCCTGCAAAGTCTATCATATGCCTAATAAAAAATGAAGAGCTGCAAACTCCATCTTATTTACCTTTGGGTTTTGGAACCATAACATAAAATATATCCTTAGCAATAACACCTCACTCTGTTTTTCTCTACCCTAAGTGATGGCTTCTTCACAATCAAAATTCAGTCAATAGCCTAAGACTGATAGGACTTATCTCTAGATGTCAGCATGGTTCCAGAGGAACAAACTGACAAAGCAAAGGCGATAAGTTAGGGAATAAAATCCATTTAAATGGTAGGACGCCTGATTATGGTCCCAGAAATGTATATAGATCAAACAGTGCTGAAGAAGAAGCTTAAGTACAAATGATACAATGACTGAATAAAGTTAAAACCTTTTCACCACCACATGAAGTGCTGCTAGGGCAAATGAAGAGGCATGTATCATGTTCATCAAAGCCAGAGTTTCAAAATTTTGATCAGCATTTCCTCAGTAACCCTTAATGTAATTCGAGTCCTAAATATTTTAAAGATGGAATTGCTAGCTTTGTTTGTGTCAAAACAGGATATTTAAAATGTTTAGTACCTACTTAGTTTAGTTAAATAGCATATATAAAAATAGAGCAACTGACAAATACAAGTTAATATTGTAAAAAATATAATAATGCAAGAACTAGAAAATCTTCTAGTAATTTATTCCAGGATTGATGTTTGTATCTCTTATAGACATTTTTATATAAATGCATGTTTTCTTTCATTAAACCATTCTCCCCCCCGGAACCAATTCTAACACAATTTGTTATATACACGGGTTTTTTTTTTTCCCCCATATTAATATATATATATATATATCCACCAGAGAGTGACTTTTCTGATTCTTTGAAAGACCCCCTTCAAATGAAAGGCTTAATAATCTATCACCAAATCATGATTAATTTTCTACCACCAAGCTACATACTGGGATTACTCCCAAATGTTCACTTTAATTTAAGTACTTTCTGATTCATGAACCAGAGGATAACATACAGCTATAAAAGGTAATCCAATCCTAACATGGCCTTAACCCCTATAATCTGCACTTCAATAGCAGGGAAACTGTATAGTTTTGAAACTGTAATCAAGAAATTTTTTTTGCAAACACACACTGGAGCTGTCCTTTGCTCCCATCTCTTATTAGATTACAATAAAACGACCATGCTCTCTTTATGGTGGGAACAGAGCGACCCTGGGGTGATTTATAATCTTGTGAAACCCTGTCCACACTGCTGACCAGACTTTTTTTGAGGTCACTATCTGTTTCTTCAACTGATGTCTTCCTGCTGTGACAACACTGCTGGAGAGCTGTCAGCACACAAGAATTTCTCAAGCTACGTATTGTCTTTGAACGCATTTCTTGTGTTATTTCTATTGAGAAGCATTTGCGTGCTCGGTGTTTAGACAGTAAAGAATCTTTCTGAGGTTTTCTCATTAGTCTAAATCCTGACAAAAAGAAGACAACTAAATAGGAATAAATGAAGTGGATCTCTTATTGACAAAGAGAATATTTATTTCTTCCAAATGTATAACATCGCTATTGAAGACAAACAATAAGGCAACAATTCGTTTTTTAAATGAGAGTATTGCTCTCCCGATTGTAAACGACTTTGACTCCAACATGTTAGATACTGTGAAAAGTAAGCATTAGCTGAAGTGCCTGGGGATTACATAAACAGAAAAAATACGTAAGCTTTGCTATTTTTCTTTAATGTGGGAAGTAGGGGCAAAAGTTAAACTGAGAAAATGTTTTAATCACAACGTGTGATAAAATCAGTTGCAAGCTCCACTCTTGTCAAAAAACTGCTGTAGATGAGCAAAGCCTATGCTCAGTTTGGCCAAATAGCCAATGAGCTTTAAAAATCAAGTAGATACTAGTTAGATTTAAAACTCGCTAAATTGAATGCTATGATAGAAGAGGAACTTGTTCAAATGATAATCTGGGTCAATTTAGATTCTCAAAATAAGACACTTCCCACTAACTGAAATATAAAAAAATGTTACAGGAGGCCTGGCATCCAGCCTGGCAGGTTCAACTGAATCAGCTTCTTCTCCTGTTTTGTTTACTCTCGTTTTCATCGTGTTTGATGAAGTTAAATAGGAAAGTGGGAGAGCGAACATGGGATTGCTTTGTTTTCATACTTAAACATCTCATATTCATTATAAAAAGAGAACAAACGTTTCTTAATTTTTCTTTTTCCTTCTTTTTTCCCAGGGATGACAATTAAGAAAAAAAAGATGAGTCCTTTTTTTTTTTTTTTTTTTGAGAAAAATGAACCCCATAGAGCTTCAGAAAGTTGTCCTCCCTTTGGAATGTTCCTCCCTTAGATATATTTGAGGAGAAAGTTTTGAAGTCTAGAAGGAAAGAAAATATTTTGTAGGGAAGAGCTAAAACTGATATAAAAGAATCCCAGGGCCTGGATTCATTTGTACCCCTTGGGCCAGAAAGAAAGAGGAGAATCAGCCACAGAGCACCTGCCGAAAGGGCCCTGAGTCCACTCACTTGAGAGTTCTGTGGTCTGCTCCCTGGGGAGGACTTTTTCTCAAACCTAGAGCTGTGTGACTTTGAGAGGCACAGAAAGACCTTGCACTTGCATGTGTTCTACTTTCTCTATGTTTAGGGGACAAAAACCAAAGGTCTGCCTTCTAAATAGGAGAAGAAAATTAATGTAAGCTGATTTCAGTTGAAAGCGTCTGTAAACCTAATTTGCACACACCATCACTTGCAGTATAAGTGGGACAGTGGAATACAGCACTGTTGATAAACTAAAACTATGAGATACAAAAATATCATGTCACACTATGATTTTTTTTTACATTAGCCAAATTTCTAAGGGGGGTGATGGTGTTTGAATTCAACTGTATCTGAACTTGTATGAACATTGCAACCCAGAGCCCACAACAGCCCTGGGACTTGGCAATAGGGCTTGAGGGTATTATAAGCCTTTGAGCCTTTGAGATTTATGACTATTTAGTCATCTAAACTTTTGTAACTTAGAGCAGTAGGAGACTCCATCTGAAAACCTTTGATAGCATCTTGTGATTTTAGCTAAATTAAAGCTTTCAGAAGCTAAAATAAGGACATATTTTAATAGTAATTATATTTGATACAACAAATTATGGTCCCTATTCTTGTCAAAGAATTGCCACTGATAAGTAAAACTTACGTTAATTACCCCAAATAACACATAATGGGTTTTAGAAGTTCATTTATTTATTTTGAGAGAGAAGGAGAGAGCAGGGGAGGGGCAGAAAGAGAGGGAGAGAGAATCCTGAGCAGGCTCCGCTGTCAGCACTGAGCCCTGTGCAAGGCTCGATCTCACGATGTGAGATCATGACCTGAGCCGAAATCAAGAGTCTGGACGCTCAACCAACTGAGCCACCAGGCACTTCACACATGAAATGTTAAAATCAAGTAGATCCTAGCTAGAGTTAGAACTAACTGTACCTCTTCATTTTATTTCATCATCATGAGCTATTTTGAAATGATGAGCAAATGTTTAACTTTATGAAAGTATGGAGACACTGGTAGTCATAACAAATAAGTTAAGTGTTCCTTTGTTTCGTGAAGTGATCCACCATTTACCTTCTCCAAGGACTCTTTTAAAAAAATGGACAGAAAAAAATCAATTAAAATAGCGAAATGCCCCTTAGGATAAAGTTAGTTCAGCAGGCAGTGCACTTCTCAATAATCTCTTTATCTTGTGCTGAAGTAATACACATTTGTGCCATGTTTTTAAGTACTATATTTTTCATAATGAGGCTGTTTAAAACTGAGCACTGGAAAGAGAACGGGTGCTGATACAGCAAGTGTTATGATATAAAACTGGGGTTATGTGCGAAGCACACACCAGAAATGGAAAACGTGATTAGAGGCAAAATGGATGATGCAAGGTTCTCATATAACAAGCCAGTGAAGTAAACCAGCCTGAAAGACCCTGAATATCCACCTAATCTCCACTATCTAGAGCTATTGTGCCCAAGAGCACCTCTAAAAATACTATAATGGGACATCATTTCTGGAATCGCTACCTATATAACAGAAAGTAGTCCCAAGAATGAAGTCAGAACTTGAAGAATTCAGCAAATAATTCCGCACACTTTTTTACATGTCTCTTACCTCACTACACCTCCTGCTAGCCTGCCTTTGACCCATTCTCTCCCTTTATAAAGGGTGTAGCCGTCTTAACATTTCAATGACCCAGGATTTTTGGAAGCACTATTAAAACTGGTTTTGTTTTCCCCCCTTCAAAAGTAGTGACTATCACAATACTGGGGATCATACTCATTTGAGATCACAGAAGTAATGCACACATACTTTTTTATCTGAGAATCAGAGAAGCGGCATCATTTTTGGAAGCTAAATAGATACGGAATATTTGTCAGCATTCTGCAAATCCCGTGATTGTGTTTTTACCTCTGTTGTTTCTATGTCTCCCTTTGCCCACCTCTTCCTTCTCTCAGTGATTGTCCATGCTGGATGGAGGAATGTAATGTTGAGGATGTGCCCAGAATCTTGCTGGTCAGGCAAAGCACAAGGAGATAGAAAAGGCAGGCCCACCAAAATTGTTCCTATTTTGCCCCAATTCCCTACCAAAAGTCACTATTCTTTTAACATAGAGGCTTCTGAGGACCATGGCAAACGCTTTGGGAATGCTGGCTCATACGGTCACCGTAAGGCCGAAACAGACCGAAGGCAGCTAGTTGACCACAGTACCTACCAGCCTATTTGAAAACAAAGTGGCCTGTACTTTTCGTGAATGAGTGGCCGAGAGCTTGCCAAGGCAAATAAAGACCTTTTTTTACTGAGATGTATAGAAATACAAGGAATGGAGCAAAAAACTTGAAGTAAACTAAAAAAAAACAAAAAGGTGTCTTAAGAAGTCTGAATTAGAATGAGGTTTTAATCAACTTTGTAACCACTGGCATTCGTGAGAAACTCTACAGCCCTTATTAAAATGAAAATAAAAAACAAGGGTAAGAACTCTGCTCTCCTGGCCTGCCTCCAAGTAAGGTAATTTTGTTTTGTCTACTCAAATTATCCCTGAGGTAATAATTATCTCATACTTTTTTTAAAACTGCTCATCCCGAAGCTACAGGCTAGAACCTCTACATATTGGTGATCGAAGCTGCCCTGTGGCCCCAGGACTGTATGTCCTGCCTGCCCTGGATGGTCCTACTTCACCTGTTGTCCCAACACAATTATTAATACTGCCTCTGTTCATACCCAAGACTGTTCTAGTTTGGCTAATTAATTTCATGGTTGCCCCACCTATGCCACCCTGGAAAGGATGGAAAGGATGATGAAAGTCGAATTCTAGCAAAGAAACTAACACAATAAAGAAGTGTACATTAAAGCATAATGGGCTGGCTTTCTAATAGTCTACTAGAAATGTTCAACTATTAAAATCACCTAGACCTGGACATTCTTTATCGCATTTAGGATATTTATATCTCTTCCCACAGAACTAAATGGGTAGTAATCACTGCAGTCTATTTACTAAAATGAGAAATTAAAACATTTCTATAAAACTCCAAATAAGGACAGAATCCTTGAAAACAAGAGTTTTTCTTGTGTATTCAGCCTAAGGTACTGGTAATGGTTGTACCTCGTCTTGGTCAGGTATTGCCTACTAATAAATATATCCAAAGTACTCCAAATCATACATTTTCTTCCTTCTACCATATAGAAAAATAATGTACCATTATGGAAAATTCCTGATACCAGAGAATTTCTCTTCAGAAAGAAAGCTTCATTTGGTGGAACCATAGTTTGAAAAGCTATTTTTAAAAAACAAAGTTCAAACATTAACAAAATATTAATACTTGATACTTATTGAGTAAATAAGTCACTGTGCTAAGTGCTGAATGTGCCAGATTTTATTTTAATACAAGTAATATTATCCCACTTTTAGAGATGAATATACTCATAGACTTTAAAGAACTCCCGTAAGAGCAGGGGCACCTGGGTGGCTCACTTGGTTAAGGGTCTGACTTTGGCTCAGGTCATTACCTCGTTGTTTGCCAGTTCAAGCCCTGCACTGGGCTTTCTGTTATCAGCACAGCTTTGGCTCTTCCATCCCCCTCTCTGCCCCTTCCCACTGGCGCTCTCCCTCTCTCAAAAAAAAAAAAAAAAAAAAAAAAAAAAAATTAAGAAACATTAGAAAAACTAAGAAACTGATTTTTATCTATAGTCTGGCATGCTCTTATACCTTGGAATTGCAGATAAATTTTTAAGCTTTCCCTACTTTTTTTTTTTTTTTAATTTTTTTTTTTCAACGTTTATTTATTTTGGGGACAGAGAGAGACAGAGCATGAGCAGGGGAGGGGCAGAGAGAGAGGGAGACACAGAATCGGAAACAGGCTCCAGGCTCTGAGCCATCAGCCCAGAGCCCGACGCGGGGCTCGAACTCCCGGACCGCGGGATTGTGACCTGGCTGAAGTAGGACGCTTAACCGACTGCGCCACCCAGGCACCCCAACTTTCCCTACTTTTTATAATGAAAAGCCTATTGCACTACCTCTGACCCACATTTCCCTCCTTTACAAGACTGGAAATCAAAGCCGGAGGAAATGCAAAGAGAAATAAACTTTCTTAAAATGCCTTTCAGCTCTTCTCATCCCCTTTAAGCCTTGACTCATGTCAGTTGTCCAATGAGGACTACTCTGACTACATTTAAAATTTCAGCTGTCCCACTATCCACACTCTAAACATCCCTCACCCTGACCTCCTTTTTATGGTATGTATTATTTTAAAACTATGTAATTTGCTTATTTATTATGCTTATTATTTATTGTCTATCTCTTCACCCCCGACCATGACCACTAGAATATAAGCTCTGTGAAGGCAGGGATTTTTGTCTATTGTATTCACTGGTAGATTCAAAGCACCTAGAGGAATGCTGGTCCCACATTAAGGGCATAATAAATATGCGTTGAATAAATACATGAAAGATAATTTTTTTATCAATTCATGCACAAACACACATACACACACGTATTATTTATTGCTCTTAGTTTGAACAACAAAGGGAGACTAATAATAATGTGAAATAAGAAAAGATTAAGAATCAAGTGAATATGCACCATTGTCCAGTGGCAAACTTAAGGTAGTATTTCCTAAATATTTTCCTTCATTCGGAATTTAACTGAAATCTCTATGCATTGAATAACTTTACAAATAAGATAATATATAAAAACTTATTTCTTGGGGCGCCTGGGTGGCGCAGTCGGTTAAGCGTCCGACTTCAGCCAGGTCACGATCTCGCGGTCTGTGAGTTCGAGCCCCGCGTCGGGCTCTGGGCTGATGGCTCAGCGCCTGGAGCCTGTTTCCGATTCTGTGTCTCCCTCTCTCTCTGCCCCTCCCCCGTTCATGCTCTGTCTCTCTCTGTCCCAAAAATAAATAAACGTTGAAAAAAAAAAATAAATTAAAAAAAAAAAATAAAAAAAAACTTATTTCTTGAACACTTTTTGGTAGACCTCCTATGAAACAGCTATTGGATTTCACCGGTTTCAGTAGTTAAGATATACTATATGCACATTCAGGGAAGGGATTATTTATTAATTCATTAATTCATTTATTCATTTATTCATTTGTATAAAGTAGCAACTCTAAAATATGTGTTTTTTTAACATTCTGTTGGAAGTTAGGGGCACCTGGGTGGCTCATTCGGTTAGCCTTGGACTTCGCTCAGGTCATGATCTCAAAGTTTGTGAATTCGAGCCCACATCGGGCTCTGTGCTGACAGCATGGAGCTTTCTTCGGATCCTCTGTCTCCCTCTCTCTCTACCCTTCCCCCGCTCATGCACACTTACTCTCTCCTCTCTCAAAAATAAATAGACATTAAAAAAAAAATTCTGGGGGCGCCTAGGTGGCGCAGTCGGTTAAGCGTCCGACTTCAGCCAGGTCACGATCTCGCGGTCCGTGAGTTTGAGCCCCGCGTCAGGCTCTGGGCTGATGGCTCAGAGCCTGGAGCCTGTTTCCGATTCTGTGTCTCCCTCTCTCTCTGCCCCTGCCCCGTTCATGCTCTGTCTCTCTCTGTCCCAAAAATAAATAAACGTTGAAAAAAAAAATTAAAAAAAAAAAAAAATCTGTTGAAGTTAAGTAGTGGGATGGAGTCAAACAGCTGGGCTGGAAATTTGGGTAATTACGACTCTCAGTTATCATTGCTCTCTCCCAAGTAGGTATAAAGTCAACATTGGTAAACCCAAACAACAACAAAAGCTAAGACTGCTTATATTCTTCCTCCAATCAAATCAATAGTGACCTTATTAGAGAAAAAGAATGGTGGCAGGCGAGACAGACACGCCAAGATGAAAGGTCTTTCAGAGAAGTGACTACCTACAAAAAGCTAGAGCTTAAACTTCAAAATCTTGAGAATATTGCATTGAATTATTAGTAAAAAAGATGAAAAAATATAAACTCAAAAACTAAATACAAACTGGTAAACTCTTATTCTGAGTGGAATCATTTTTGTTAATAGGGAGTTGATAGATATTTTGAAGTTTGCAAATATAATTGCATAGTTGTGTGTGTGTATACATATATAATACATACATATATATATATATATATATATATACATATATATATATATGGTGGAGTATTGAAAGGTCACCTTATTTGAAGAATATTAGCAAAAATTTCAGTGAGAACAATGAATTATTCCTTAATAGATGTCACAGTAGTTCTCTAGGTTGTTTTTTATTGTAATTATGTTCTCTTATTTAACAAAGACATTTTTTGTATATACAAAAAGTCAGCAATTTAGTGAAGGAAAGAGTCTTTCTCTTAAGTAGACTCTAAGAATTAGATTGGGTACCTAAGTTAGATAAATAGAATTATCAATAAAATGAGGATATAGGGAAACCAAATTCTGGTATCAACCCCTTGAAAGAATCATGTCTCCCAAACCAAGGTGCATCACTGTTTATAAGCTATCTGGTATGAGAATGTTGAGTTAAAAAGTAATTTTGAAGCAATTTTAGTTTGTTTATGTTGAGATTGATTTACATTACATCATTCTCTTACTTTTTAAGTGGTATCATGATATTCATTTGCTGTCCCTAATTGTTAGTGTTGATTTTTTTTAAATTTTTTTTTTCTTAATGTTTGTATTTATTTTTGAGACAGAGAGAGACAGAGCATGAGCAGGGGAGGAGCAGAGAGAGAGGGAGACACAGAATCCGAAGCAGGCTCCAGGCTCTGAGCCATCAGCACAGAGCCCGATGCGGGGCTCGAATTCACAGACTGTGAGATCATGACCTGAGCCGAAGTCGGACGCTCAACCGACTGAGCCACCCAGGCGCCCCAGTGTTGATTTTAAAGTACAATCCTTAACACTTGTCTTACCTTCTAGCATTGGAATAAATCACCTTGGGTCAGCCCATAAACTCACTCTGCAAGCTGAATCTGCTGCTGCCTTCCGTGGAGTTTGTGGTCTGCAGCAGCAGCTTTCCTACAGAAAGGTCAGCAGAGAGTTTAAGGTGAACTCTGTTAACAGCTTTCATTTTTAATCAATGGTATTTTTCAAATTCCGGTACAGAATGTTCTCCTCTTTTGACACTAGTTATTATCACAAGCTTAGAATCAAACACAATAAAGGTATTTCTTAGAGTCCTAATCATGACTCAGCAGCATAGAAAGACCTGCTCTCTGCAAATCTCTATCTTTGACTTCCATTTAACTTTGAATAATTCATAATGCAAAAATAATATTTGACCTCTGGAATTTGAGAATATTTTTTTCTTTTAAAAGTTGATAAGTGGTTTTGAAAAAGTTATTTGAAGCCAGGAGACATAAAAGCAGTGTTTTTAATGTCATAGAAAAACTATTAAAATGTTGTCAATTCATAAAGGAGTTACCAAATCTCTCGGAAAATCCCATTCATTATTTTATGGCTACAGTCCACACCTCCTAAATCTCATCTCAAAATTTCTTCCAGAGTTCACATCCAAACTCTGTTTCCTTTCCTGATTTTGCCCTTGAATCCCAGAGACATGCTTTTGACATCAGCTGGATAATACTAAGGAACGAGAACTCAAAGCCTTCAAAATGGAATTACTTACATTCACCAAAAACTTCTCTTCTTCATGGTCTTATGACTCACAATGCTGTTTGCTCATCAAATACTAGAGAGTTCATCTTAACTCACTTCTCTTTCCTCAAACATCTCATTAAGTATATGTTAAGTTAATTTCTCTTTTATCTTTTTTCTTCCCTCAATTTTCACGACTGCTCCCTTAAGCTGAAGCCTCGGTTATTTCAAACTGGATTACTATAATAGTCTCTAGCTTAACATTTTCCAGTTCACCCTTCTAAGGGTCAGAGTGTTCTCTATCCAAAACACAACTCTAATCATATCATTTCTCCAATTAAGAACCTTTCAACAGAAATACATCTTCCACTGATTTTTCATCATTACCATAATGTTCAAATTCCTTAGTCATCTCACATAAGAACCCTCCTGAGCTTGCCAGTGTCTATATTTGCAACCCAAGCTCCCACCCCTGGTTAACAAGTATATCCCGATCTCCAGCCAGGCCAATCTACAATCTTTGGAAATGATATTAGTGTCTTTTCAAAAAATTGTCACTCTGAGGCGCCTGGCTAGCTCAGTGGGTTGAACATCCGACTCTTGATTTCGACTCAGGTCATGATCCCGGGGCCATGGAATCAAGCCCCACAGCAGACTACACACTGAGCACAGAGCCATCTGAAGATTCTCTCTCTCTCTCTCTCTCTCTCTCTCCCTCTACCCCTCTCTCCTACTTAGGCTCTTTCTCTCTAAAATAAAAAATAGGGGCGCCTGGGTGGCTCAGTCAGTTGGGCGGCCGGTTTCGGCTCAGGTCATGATCTCACGGTTCGTGAGTTCGAGCCCCGCGTCGGACTCTGTGCTGACAGCTCCGAGCCTGGAGCCTGTTTGGAATTCTGAGTCTCCCTCTCTCTGACCCTCCCCCGTTCATGCTCTGTCTCTCTCTGTCTCAAAAATAAATAAACGTTAAGAAAAATTAAAAAAAATAAAGCAAACTAAAATAAAATAATAAAATAACTGAATAAATAAATAAATAAATGTCATTCTAGGCATTTGCACATTTGTGTCTTATTTTGTTTTAATTTCAGAAGCCTTAATTAAATTCACTAATATAGATGTATCCTTTGCTCATACTACAAAATTAGAACAAAGAAGAGTGAAAGATGCGAAATGAACGAAAGGAACAGAAAGGGATAAAGTGAAAAAAGAGCAAGCCAATAAAATATGTAAAAAGAACACAGTAAAGTTCTAAAGGCCATACCAATATCTGAGCAGATAAATTTGATTCTAATTTTCATCATGTTCATGTCTTTATGCTTGGATTTCAAGAGAGGTGTGATTTATAGACTTGAAGGAAGAGTTTATCACTTTTCTTTCTGTCTTAAAAAAGATAAAGAGCATGTGTAAAATTAAGGGAGGACACGCAAAAAAAATCTTAGCCTATATCTAGAGTATGAAGGCACAGTTGCTCTGTTGGCCCAAGGAAATATTTTATGGTGTGTTTTAAAAGCCTACAAGGGCAATCTTCATAAGGAGAGCCTTCATTTTCCAGAGAGCCATGATGTTTTCTGAAACCTAAAATGTGTGGATGTTATGAAGTCACAAGATTTTAACCAGAAAAAGTTTGTAAACGTTAAACCTTTTTGTTTACTTCTTTATTGTCTTCCAAATCTGCCTTGTACATACTTCTCTATTTTCCTCACAGGTTGCTAACAGCAGTAATGTAATATTTTAGTATTTATCTGTATGGTGCAGCAACTCAAAATAGGACATTAAAAACATAATTCTATCTGTTTTCTAACGAGGAAGCAATTTCTTCTTGAATTTTATCTCTAGAAACACCCAAAAGTTTAAGTCGTTGGTCAGTGACAGGATATGCCCATTTTTCTCAATCCACTGGAAGAATACTTGAATGGAAGTATTTGTCACCATGAATAAGCCGTGAGATGTTGGTGAACATTAAATTTAGTTACAGCTGCCAGCCTGGAGTCTGCTCTGGACGGTGGTTGTCTCACGTAAGCAAACACATCTGTTTGTGACATTGGAGACAACCAAGTATTATTAGTGAGCAGGACTGGACTCTCTAGTAATGGGAAAACCTTTCTATCGTTTTCTTTTTTTAAATAATTTTTTTTCAACGTTTATTTATTTTTGGGACAGAGAGAGACAGAGCATGAACGGGGGAGGGGCAGAGAGAGAGGGAGACACAGAATCGGAAACAGGCTCCAGGCTCTGAGCCCAGAGCCCGACGCGGGGCTCGAACTCACGGACCGGGAGATCATGACCTGAGCCGAAGTCGGCCGCTTAACCGACTGAGCCACCCAGGCGCCCCCAGTCTCCCTTCCTTAAGTCCTCATCTTGCTGGGTAGGTGTTAGGCTCCCTTACAAGTGAGAAAACTGAAGTCAAATGGGTTTTTGTACCTCTCCTTAGGGTAGGAGTGCTGTGTAGGATAAGAGACCAACTCCGTTTAATACTTACTTATTAGTATTGGGTGATTTATTTAACTTCTCTGTAACTCAGTGCCCTCCCTGGAAAATGGAAATAGGGCTGTTGTGGGGATTACATGAAATAAGGAATGTACTAGGTTAGCATCAGGAGTAAGTGCACAAAAAATAGGATTAACAACAGAAGAGGAATAACCATCCCGTGGTGCAAAGGCAGATTTTGTAGAAGACGCTGACAGTGGAGTCAAGTGAGAAATGGAGGAAGAGCATGAATTCCAAGGAGACTTGGAAATAGGATGATAAAGAATTATAAGGAATTGTTAGTGGAGAAAGACCAAAAAAAAAAAAAAAAAATACAGGAGATACTTTACATATACTCATCTATTATTCAAAGTCAAATTTTTAAATATTTCTCTCAGAATTTACTCAGCAAAGTTGATAATGGCCTGAAAAATGATTTCCCAGTCAAAAGCTATCTATCTGTTCTGACTTGTTGAAGACTTGTGGGTGTCCTGTTAGAACACTGGCTAACAAGATGAATACTGAAGTGGGGACATAACCCATTTAAAGGGATTCTTAATTTCCAATAACATTTCACAGCTTGTGGACTAGAAGTACCTCTACCATTCTAATATCAAAACTACTACACTATGAAAATTGTGTATGGTTCCTTATTTACTGTCCTACATTACCTGAAAGTGATTTGAAGTACAGCCATGATGCTTCTGGGACTCTATTCGATTTTGAAAAACAACAGCACTCTAAATTCTGAATCTGCGACACTACAATGAAATTTACATTTCTTCAAGAAACTTTTATTTATTAGACACAAACAAGTGAAGATAAAATTCAGTTTGAATATACTATATACCAAGACCCGACTGCAGTGCCCTTGGATGAGACAGCATAATGAACCAAAGAAAAAGTGCATGGACCATGCACTGTGTTAGGATTTCATAGAAAGATACATGTATTGTGAAGGTTATGGGCAACTTTGCGCCTTGCTTAAACCTGGTACCATTTATTGCTTAAAAACATTTAAATGAGCATACTATTTGCGCAAAAGTACCACTGTTGCCCTAGGGAAGCCATAAATGCAAAGGCTCAAACTCCTTAGCAGAAAAAGGACAGAACGAGATCTTTAAGGTCAGGAGTCTCTAGAGGAAGTGAAAATGGCACTGCTTCCTTTCAGGGGATCCTTGTCTTTTCACAGAAGCGTCCCTCACCTGAATCCTGGCACTAAAAGTTACAAAGGAGGAAGTAAAGGTTTGAGACTCCCAAGAGCATGAACAAATAGAATTTAAAACTGCATGATTCTGGTGGTGTGTTTAAAATTACCATTTTGGGGCGCCTGGGTGGCGCAGTCGGTTAAGCGTCCGACTTCAGCCAGGTCACGATCTCGCGGTCCGTGAGTTCGAGCCCCGCATCAGGCTCTGGGCTGATGGCTCAGAGCCTGAAGCCTGTTTCCGATTCTGTGTCTCCCTCTCTCTCTGCCCCTCCCCCGTTCATGCTCTGTCTCTCTCTGTCCCAAAAATAAATAAACGTTGAAAAAAAAAATTTTTTTTAAATTACCATCTTAAAGCAGAACTACTGAGGTTTTCCATGAATTTACTTCTTTCACATAATATTGTTAGTTTCATATGACATAAGGTGTGACTAAGTAGTTCAAAACATCCTGGACCGGCAACCCAGGCAGGGATAAAAGGGTGGCAAAGCAAAGGCACCATCATCAGTCTACTGATGAACTCAATTCTGAATTCACGCAAATCGTTAACAACCTCAAGGCCCATGCCACTTTTTCAACACACAGTTGATGTAATTAAGCAAACAACCACTAAAAACACAGGAATCATTGCTAAAACTTATATGTAAACACTACACCTTCTCTCTTGAATTAGTGTTAGATGATATACCTCTTTGTCTTGATTTATTTAATATATTAACGCGCAAGACTTTGATGAAACACTAAATATTAACAGAAAAATTCTATATATTTAGTGCTACCACAGTTAACTCCTTACCTTAACTGTAGATATCCTAGAACAAGAGTTCCATCACTTTACACACATAATAATTATCTGGTAAAAAAACATTATTTCCCACACTTGATTAAAGTGAATAAACAAAAATGAGCACAGTGACACACATACCCTACCTACCAAAGGAACTTGCACATAACAGAAATGTGCCAATCTGATAAACAACAAGTTCTTCATATGGAGTATGAGGATGCCAAAATATCAAAGTACCTTTTCTGCTGCGGGAAAAAAAAAATTAAAGATCTAAGGATCAAAAAGAATAGCAAACTATCTGGACGGAAGAAGGCATACAGGTGGGTAATTGAGATGGGATGATGAGGTTTATTTCAAAAAACATATGAAGGAAAACAGACCCAACCCCAAACTTTCCATGGCTACCTTCCAGTTTAAAAACCAGGAAGCGATTGGTACAAACTCTGCCTAGAGTAGGCTTTTGTACTACACAACTAAGGTTTAAATCCCAACTCTATGCCCAGATGAATAGATTTTGAGCTTCTAAAAATAGCCTATTTGTAACTACTAGAAATGATAACCTTTGAGTAATAGGTGTGGCTTACTCTAATAATAGTACTCAGTGGAACTATAAAACAGGCACAGAGGGTGAATTAGAATCTGTCAGGAAAGAACTGGAATTACAATAGATGATAGCCCAATTATTCTTATATATTTCTTACTCCCCACCAATAACCATTGATCTGAAGGCATGAATTAGTTTAATAAATTAATACTGTAATTGTTCTCAATTTTATCTTATCGGTAAAATTTGACCGTACTGTATGGTTTGTTTTGTGGTAAGGTTCCCTTTGATGATAATGAACTCAAAATTTAAAAAATACATCGTAACAATATTGAAGAAATAAAAAAGGAGTAAGAGAATATACTGTTTTACTTGGAAGGGCATACAATAGGCTTCTATCTCTTAGTTAAAGAGATGATGAAAATTAATCCACAATGTTAATGGATATAAAACTTAATGTCACTTCTGCATTTCTCATGAAGAAATAAATTACAACTGGCTTGCTCTACACTGTCAGTGTAACAATGATTCTAAAAATCTCAGAACTATAAACAATATTAAAGTTTTCCCATAAAATTACTAAATTGCTACAGACACAGAGCACACACATACATCTTGAATATTTTCAAGAAATGAATATTATGACTATTTTTTCCAAACAATTTATAATTGTCAACCTATAGTCTATATTAGAGTCACAAGTTAACTGTTATTTGAATAGAAAAACATAACATAGAAAATAAAGTGCTAAAATTAAATTGCCTCACTTCAGTTCCCTTCGATTGCCATGTACTAGCTGTGTAATTGCGAGCAAGTTAACTAACTGCTCTGATCCTCAGTGCCCTTAACATTCTTTAAAGTCAGATTGAACCTGCCTCTCATGGATACTATATGGAGTGCAAGAAAAAGAGATATCCTACTGAACACATTTCTAACATATAATAATCACAGATAATAGTAGCGATAAGTCTTATCATCGGTAGTGTTTTAAACAGCAGACGTATATACTCTTACATTTGGTCTGGCCGTTCAATTTGAATTTCAGGTGCTTAAAAAAAACTTTTTTGGGGGGCGCATGGGTGGCTCAGTCGGTTAGGCATCCAACTCCGGCTCAGGTCATGATCTCATGGTCCGTGAGTTCAAGCCCCGCATCAGGCTCTGTGCTGACAGCTCAGAGCCTGGAGCCTGTTTCGGATTCTGTGTCTGCCTCTCTCTCTGACCCTCCCCCGTTCATGCTGTGTCACCCTGTCTCAAAAATAAATAAACGTTAAAAAAAAATTAAAAAAAAACTTTTTTTAAATGTTTATTTATTTTTGAGAGAGAGAGAGAGAGAGCAGGGGAGGGGCAGAGAGACAGAGGGAGACACAGGATCTTAAGCAGGCTCCAGGCTCTGAGCTGTCAGCACAGAGCCCAATGCAGGGCTCGAACTCTAACTGTGAAATCATGACCTAGCCAAAGTTGGACGCTTAACCAACTGAGCCACCCAGGTGCCCCATGAATTTCAGCTGCGTTAAAAATTATGTACGTGGGGACCTTTCATGATTAATCCAATGGCTAAACATTAATTAATAATAACTGACATGAAGACAAAATCTCAACCTTACAAACCTATGGGTGTAACATATACAAGGTTTCAATATGTGTGCTTTAAGTACTACAAGAACATGGGATACATTCAGGAAGCAAAGACATCTTATATTCTACTTAAGAACTAATATTCTACATGTTTATTTTGGGTTTTTTTTCCTACATCAAAGTCTCAAACATTTCTATTCATGCTTTAATTTCTTGATCATAATAAAAAATGCTCTAAAACTAAGAATCTCATAAGAATATTTTAATATAATTCAGTAATATGCAAACAACATTTCTTTTAAAAAGTCAATTGTACTTATAATAAGAATGCCTACTATATGCCAGAAAATACTTGAAAGTTTTAACAATAGGTGCAACATAATCCTCTACAATAATCCCAGGGAGGTAATTATTATTCACCAGAAATTAAATTTACTCAAGTTTCTAAGTTAGTTAAGAAGTTCAAGAAATAGCCAACTATGCTCTTTCAGCAAAACCTCTATAGATACATTTAAAACTGTTAACAATTGATCACAAATATTTCAAAACTTTAGATACATAAAGGAAAAATGCAGCAAAAGAAATCCACCTGGGTTTCTCCTCCTCTCGTGAATTTTAGACATGAAATGCTTTTGTAGACAAATGCCAAAGAGAAAATCAATCAGATCCAATTTCAACAACCTACTAAATTTCACAATATAACAAGGGAGAAACAATGTGTGTTACATAATTTACAAAAATGTCAAGACATTGTCATAAATCTACAAACAAAAGCAGAACAATGGTATTCTGAAATAGGGAACATTATATTATATTGATGAGTTCACAAAATACTTGGCAGACACCAAATTTTATGTTAAGATGCTTGAATGCCTATCCCAAATTTATTTTCAAAATAGGAGACTACAGAAAATAATCATTTGGGGGATTTGGGGATGTTTGGTAGAGAATAATTATAGATTATGTATTTGGTTTAAGAAAATCCTAGAGACATAACTATAATAGAATGCTCTAGCCAATTTAAAAAGAAATCAAAGTTTCGACAGCACCTGCTTTAGCATAAAGAAAAAGAAAATAACTGATTTAAACTCCTCTGGAATCTCTACTTTCTTAGAGAATTGCATGGCAGTTACCATAGATATTGAATGACATTCTCTGCGAAATTAAGTAAGTTATCCTTTCATATGCTCTGGCTATATTTTGTCTTTTTTTGCTTTTCAAAGATTTAACCATGTTAACCATTACTAAAAATATTTTTGAAAGTCACTGCCAATAAAATTTTAGTAATATTATATTTCTAAAAAGACTTTGTAATTTTTCAAAATTCCCAAATTCTTTGTCCTAGTTGTTATAATTTCACTGTTATTTCGTTAAAAAGAGGTGAAAAGTGTGATAGCAAGGACCAAAGTAGAATTTTCTTTATGCTTTTATAAGCTGTTCTGGTAAAAGGAGTTTAAAAATACAATTGGGGGGGCGCCTGGGTGGCGCAGTCGGTTAAGCGTCCGACTTCAGCCAGGTCACGATCCTGCAGTCCGTGGGTTCGAGCCCCGCGTCGGGCTCTGGGCTGATGGCTCAGAGCCTGGAGCCTGTTTCCGATTCTGTGTCTCCCTCTCTCTCTGCCCCTCCCCCGTTCATGCTCTGTCTCTCTCTGTCCCCAAAATAAATAAAAAACGTTGAAAAAAATTAAAAAAAAAAAAAATACAATTGGGTAAGAACATTTAAGGTCTAGTATCTTAGCAACTTTGAAGTATATAATTGTACACTTTAAAGTTGTGGAATGTTATATGTAGATTATATCTCAATAAAGAAGTAATTGAGAATTTTAAAGAGATAACAACTCTTCAAAAGTACCTTACCATTTCTGAAATGCTTTCAAATAACTATTATCACATTCCTATTCTCGCAACCTTCTTTCGAAATAAATAGAAAAGTTATCTTCATTATCCCTATTTTACATTTGACAATTTGGAGGTTCCAGTTGACTAACCCAATATCTCCCAGCTAGTAATTGATATCATCGGAACTTGAAATCAAGTTTCTTGATTGTTCTCATGACTCCAAGTTGTCTATAGATGAGTAAATCTCAAATCTACAGCTATTGTGGTAATGAAATACTTCTCTTGGATCCTCATGACAATTTCTTTTGGAAATAACATAATAACATTTTTGTCGGAAACAATCCCCTCAAATTATGCTTATTAACAAAGACTTCACACCCGAATTTTCATGTATGTCTTGAGAACTGAATTTTCTTGCTAACCTAGCTAACAAAAGTGAACTAGAGAAGACAAAAATATATCTGTCAGTTGACTTGACACAGTCACAACTGTTTTACTCATCTTGGCCATGCCTCGGAGATCTGAAAACATCCATTTCAACATTTGACAGCATATTAACAGTCTCAATATTGTGGACTCCTGTTCAGTTTGCTATAGGCAAGAGATCGTGCCGTTACACAAGCCAGTAGATCGATTGGTCTTTGGTAGAATCTTAGTTTAAGACTCTTTAAGGCACTGATTTATGCACAATTGATCTGATCAGCCATGCAGTCAATGTGATTTATTAGCTAAGATGGCCAAAACCCTTTTTTCTCCTTTTTCATGCAGTAGTAATTCACCTCATTAGAGATGGAATCATTATAGGAAGCTACTGAGAAATAAGAAGTTGAACCTGCTGGCCTGACTCTTTATTTCCCCCCAATCTCTGGATCTACCCACCAGTAACAGCTAAGACCAGAGCTGCTGTGCGCACATGCAGAAGCCAGTGAGCTCGCACCATGGCTGGAAATGGATGGATCGATTAACAGGGATTCTAACACTCCTCCGCTCTGAGACGTTTGCAGACAGCAAACTTGTTCATTTAGCTTCATGAGAAACTCATTCATTTCATTTCTCACACACATTTTTTTCTTTATTTAGCCACAGTAAGACAAATGACTTGTATTACCTTGTAATTATGGTGTTTAACTAAACACAAGACCAACAATGTATATAACAAGGGATGGCAACCTGTGGTGTACACGTGGACACGTGCGTGCGTGCACATACACACACACACACACACACACACACACACACACACACACACACACACATTTATATTCCCAATGTTACACAAGACCTAATTCTGAATAGCCCAGAAAGGTTCACCAATGGGTAAAATACACATGTAAATTTGCCAACCAGTTATATTTTCTATAATATTTGGGGGGGGGGAGGATATCCATAGCTTATATATGGTATAAACATTCCTTTCCTCTCTTTAAGGTCTATCCCCCACCCAGGTCCTTTATCTGAAGTCTCTACTGACCTTAAACTTATTAACAAATAGTTAAGGGAGGAGCTATTGGAGGGTAAGGTAGGGCCATTCCATGAAACAGTTCTACTTTAGAACAGAGTATTTACTCGACACCTCCTCTTCCTTCCATTCATTCTGCTGCTAAGAGTGCAAAGCCAGGAATCTTAACTCAAGTAGCCTCAGTCATGCATTTGCCTTTGACTTAATAGAGATTCTGCACATCACAGTGATTTCATAGGATAATAGCTGCCCCCTATACCTCATCTTTTTCTAAAAGAATAAGCATTCTGCCACTTCCCTGCCTGCCCCCCACCCACACTATAGATGGAATAAATGAATATGCAATACTCTACAACTAAAGATTTGACAGCCACCCATTAGAATGATTATGCAGTACAAAAATGTTGAGGGGTAGTACATTATTTCACTACATATGTGCTATATAAATTGTGAATTGCTTTTATGAAGAAATCCAGATTTACTTAAGCCCAGTTATGTAATTTCTGTACAAAAGTCTACTATGAGCTCTATCTTTGATTCACTTTGACAGATGACTCTTTTAGAATATGCTGAATGAATGTACAATTTTTAAGCTGTACATTGTTTCAATAAGACAAGCCTTAAAATAAAATAAAGAACAAAATAATTGCAAAATATATGAATGCTTTTATAACTCTCCCAGGAGGGAGAACACCACCTGTCCTTATTACTAAATCAGCAACGTTAAAATGCCAACACATTTAGTTATTGAACTAGTTCAAAAGAAATACGGGGTGTGTGTGTATGTGTGTATTTGTGGTGTGATGTGTGTGTCTGCATATTTGTAATCACATATTCAAAACCAGAAACCTTTACTGAAAAGATCTCAGGTGAAAATTTTGCTGTATAAGAACCATATCAGTCAGGGAAAATATAATCTGGGATCTGGAACTCTTATTTTCATTGGTTCTTTTCTATTAACCATCAAAACTTTCCCTTTCATCTTCCCTATTAATAGAGATAAGTTGAAAGCAAGTGGCTTCTCTTGATTTAGATTTCTGTTTCAAAACTTTGGCTGGATTAGTATTTGTTAATTATCTATTTATTAAGAGGGTTACAACTCCAGGTTTATCATACATTTAAAAATTTACATTACAAATTACATTATATTTTTATATTAGAATTCATAAAATTCAATTTATTTAGATATAAGTCCAATTCTCCAAATAAAACCTTGCTTATGTTATCAATGGCTTAACATACATTTTCTTTTCCTTTAGTTAATTGTATTTTCTCAGCACCAGTTTTATAAATAGAGTAAGACACTCAAGGGAAAATACTGAGCTGGTACAGAGTGGCTTTCTGGTTGCTGAAATCATTCACTCTTTGGACTTGTGAACCACAAAGCACCCACAGCTCAACAAATCCCAACACAGCACATGCCATGTCACGTCTTACTGCTGTAACATAGTCCTCACATTCTACCCTCCCAATATAGCTAAACAGCTCCATATTGATGAGGATAGCAACAACTGACATCACAGTCTATGGACTACAGTCCTGCCATTAAGCATATGCTATTACTATTTAAAGAATTCAAATTTATCTTAACTCGGGAGCACTTGGGATGAATATTCTAGTTAGAGACCCAAAATGTTCTTATGATATTGTCTCATGTAATTTTGTTCCAAAGTAGATATGTGATCTAGTAAAATTCTCCATGGGTTCTGCATTGGTTTAAACAGCGAGTGTACAATCTCTGCCTAGTTAAGCTACACATTTACATGGTGAGAGTGCCAATGAGTATGTTTCATTAGACATTCCTGGAAGCTGTCTGGCCAATAGGAGTGGTTTGAAACGGTTCCCTAATCACTGTTGAAATCACTGATAGTACTGTCTGTCCACACTATGACAGACAAAAGCTGAAATGTATTAAACATAGCAATCCATCATCTTGCAGATGGAAAGCAGGAGCCAGGCCAGTTCAGAGGCAGTGACTACCCGCTGCCTAACAAAGGCCGGAGCCCTGACAGTTCAGTCCTTTCCTAGCTCCTCACTACCACCCCTCCACCTAAGATGAATGAATGTAATCAATGAGGGAGAAAGCCTGCTGAGGACCTCAAATTCAAACATTGTTACATTTAAAGTGCTGCTTTTTTTTTCCCCCTAATCAGAACTGTTGCTTCAACAATTTTCTCCAAATATTAAAAGATGGGTATTTACGTAAACGAATGAATAAATGAATGGACTGTGTTTTCAAGAAAGCATATCCTTGGAAAATACTGCGTTGGTATACCATTAAGTTTGGAGAGCTAGCTTTGAAACAAAGTTCTGATACCAACTCAGAGGAAGTTAAAAAAAATCACTAAATTAAGGGCAAGTTTACATTGTGTGAAGCAACTTAATAGTGATGTTCTCTTTGAATGGCCAGGGGATTATTATTTTTAAATAAGCACCAAATAGAAATGAAATGCTATTTGCTAAAGTTCAATTCATTTTGCATACTTGCTTCTAATAGGACATATGAGTCACAAAACAGCCAAAGGGACAGAAAGAACCCTCAACTGCTAACAGCACATTAACAAAGTATAGAAACGAAAGGCACTTTTCTTTGGATTTCAGCCTTGTCATTTCCAATTTTCTGCTCCTTGGACATGCTTGTATTCAAATTCTGGAACATCTATTCAGCATATCAATCCTAATTAGACAATCTGGGTCTGGAAAGGATGAGAGCTGGGTCATTTGCATAATTTAATCATAAATACTCAGTGATACATATTTCCAAATGCATTTGTACAATTATCTTTTCATCCTTGGGGCAATGGTATTAATATGATTAGGCAATATTTCTGGAAAAAACAGACAAGTATGCACTCTTTTTAACTGCAGCTTAGGGCGATATGAAAAATTAATTAATTTCTGAAGAAAATCAATTTCTCTACGTGACCACATTAGACATTGCTAAACCAAGACTCAGAAACCTCTCTCAATCACTACATTTTATCAGGCCCTTCTAAATTCTGATTAGTATGTGAACAATTCAATAGAAAAACTAGTAATGTATCAAAAGGCATCTTAAATTTTGAAGAGATCTTTCTGTCTAGTTTTCATTTCGGTATACTACCCTGCTTTACTTAAACGCATTGTTATTTAACCAGTCAATGAGAAGCCTGTGCTTTTGGTGTGAACTCATCTTGAGTGATCTTTTATTAATGTACATTAACCAATTTCAAGGACAATAGGATAGGGTTACTTTTGAAATGCCTTTTCAAGAAATGGATTTATATTCACCTAAAATAATCCTAATTCGCACAAGACTGTTTATTATGGAAACAATCAGATAAACTAAGTTGTCCCAAAAAGTACCATTGTTATAAGAAAAACATTATAACACACTTAGCAGAGATATAAGAACCCAGGTGGCTAATCTGATTTTTTAAAAAGAGATTCGGCTTTGTATGTTGATTAGTACAAAAGAAAGAAATCACATTTGTGAGCTTAAATGCACTATTCTTTTCTTTTCAATCAAATGAAAAAGTAGAAATCACTGCATGCAAATATTCAATATTCATTTAATTTGCATAAAGGTGCTTGAACAAATTTTTGATTCTAACAAGCTCATTTTTCATGCGTTTTGTCTTTCATCCTAATCTAGCATCTGTCATTCCTTTTTGAAGTTATTATCGGCCCAATTCCCTCTTGGACATGGTTGCTGGGTGACCGGTATCTTAGCACCCACTTTGACAGGAACAGATGTGAATCTGATCAAGAGATTTCCCAAGAGTACCTGAAATCACAAACAACTTTTGTGAAAAACAAACAGCATCCCTGTCATGGGCCCTTATTTAACCTACTCCCCAAAAGAAAGAGCTAAGAAGTTTACTCTAGATCAAATATACCATTTTTAATTTTATTTCCTAAACTTGGAGCAAAATAAATTTTAAAATATTACAATTTCACATTGTTAAAATTGGGGAAGCCAATCTGAATTTCAACAGCTCAAAAACCTGTTTTTTTTTCTGTTTGGGGCTAGATGCTTATAGGTAAATTTCATGATAAGCATTGATATTTTCATGCACAATTTCACTAGAGTTTCTACCAAAAAAACAACAAGATCACTATGAGGATAATTTAGATGATAAAGATATTTAAGAAGATGAAACGTAGTTTGGTGTCGGAAGGCTTTCTACATTAAGTATGACGTAGAATCTTGTACAACATTAAGGATTCCTCTACTCATAGAGAATTATCTAAAATATAAAAGTACCATCTTTCATGCATTTTATGGCAAACATTTTTAAAGTATTTTTTCTTTTTGCAGTTCATGTGGTGTACCATCAATCATTATTGGAAATGGACCTGCAAAGTGCCACTAGAAGACAAAAAAGGTCACAGAAACTTCATATTATCACCATTACAAAAGTCAGAATAGGTTGCCTCTCCTGAACCAGATTCTTTTTTAGAACAGCATAATGTGGTTGGGTCATGTGATCCACCCCCTTTCCTTCCTTTTGTCAGATTGAGAGAAAGTGAAGAGCAAGAGCCATGCTAAATCATCATCAAACTAGTTGGGTCAAACTTCCAAATGAAATATTTAATCAAATGTTGATATTTTAGGGGCACCTGTGTGGCTCAGTCAGTTGAGCGTCCGACTTAGCCTCGGGTCATGATTTCCCGGTTTGTGAGGTTGAGCCCCGCGTCGGGCTCTGTGCTGACAGCTCAGCACCTGGATCCTGCTTCGGATTCTGTGTCTCCTCCTCTCTTTGCCCCTCCCCTGCTCATGCTCTGTCTCTCAATAATAAATACACGTTTAAAAAAATGTTGATATTTTATAAATATGGCATCAAAGTAATCTTAGGGAACATCCAAATAATTGATTTAATTTTTCAGCCTCATTCCAGTGTCAAGACAATGCAGAAAAATGTTAGCTTATGGTGAAAGCAAGATATTTTCTTTTGCCACCTAACAGCCAATAAAAAAGAAAAGACAACATATGTTTAAAGCTGTAAATATTTTCTCCTTGACTATTTTGACTTATGATAGTAAGGAAAGTGGTATACTTTCCACTGGAAATTTCAATGTTTTCCTCTACTCTAAGAATCGATTTGTTATAAGCATTGTTACTAGGAATTTTTATGTTTGGTTCTTGTAGGAAAATAACCAATCATCCAAATGGTTTTATTAATGTTAAGGGAAAAAAAAAGGTGAAAAGTCTTTAAAATTATTTTTAATTTTGAATTGGGGAAGGAACACGCTAAGCTTGGTTCCAAAATCCTATCATGAAATTATTTAGTCATCATAATTGTAACAGCAGATATTTGAGTAGGGGTAAAAATGTATGCATGTTGCTTTATCTTTCATAAAGTGTTGCTGTGTATGTAGGATTGAGAACAAGTCATTCTATATGGAGAATGTTCGGTAGTCTCATGATGGTCATTTAATACCATCAATTACAAGCAAAGAGACACTATAGCCTTACCCATTTACATTCGTTATCCATTGGTATATGTAGGATATAGCATTTTGATATTACAGAAAATAAGCAAGCTATTACCCACCTATTGTGAACACATGATTAACTTCAGTTTTACAGTGTAGGCCCAACCACATAAAGTACATACAACTAAAACAGGAATAGCTTTTATGTATCCAATTTATCATTAACCACCTTCATGTGTTACTATTAGTGGTAAAAGCAGGCTTCAGGAAATCCCTTCATATAGTCCAACAAAAAGTAAAATAAGGAATATAACCTTTTAAAATGCAAGTCTAAGAAAATTAAACTTATCCATTAAAAATCCTTACTCTGAAATGTTATCACAGGGAGCAACTCCCTAAAAAAGTTTCTTCCTCTCCTTGGGCTGACTCTTTAGTGGAGGGAAATCAATAAAAAGTACAAAATAAATGTCCGATTAAACAATTTTGTGTTTAAACTACTTATATCTAGGACGTATATTTAAAACATAGATATTTCGTTTTTAAAACTAACATCTTACTCCCATGTGAAAACTTGAATATCTGCAAAATTTTGATGACACTTTGGCTTACTGGTGAAGTGTCATTTATGAATGATATTTTTCAAATTTCCTAAAAATACCTGGTTACTAAATTTGGTAGCCAAACAGGTGTTAACAGAAAGAAAAATCAAATTTGACCCAGAAGGCTCCAATATTAAGGTTTGAATTGGGATCAGTTCATTCCTTTCCCATGGGGTAACTTGTATAAATGTAATTCTATGGTTTCATAAAAGCAGGTCAAGTTTCTATCCCTGGGGGTCTTTTGGCAATTTGAAGCATGGAAGCACTGTTGCTGGCTACAAGTTCAAATCTGCATGTACTATCAATGGGGTGAAGAAAAAAATCAGTGAACAGCAGACATATATTCATCTTGGATTATAATACGCACTTGTCAGAGGGTACTTAGAGGGTAAGAATAAGGGTGTCAGAGCTCACAAGTCATAAAATATCTTGAAATCATTTTTACTTATAAATATATACGCATACCAGATAATGCAAAAAGTAGTATGAAATATGTTTCTTTTTTGATAACAAAATGCAAAGGTGAACTTTAATGTCATTTTGCATTTACTATGTGCAAGGTTTTTTTTTTTTTAATTCCACAAGCTTTAGAGAAGGCAGAATTTTTCAAGTAGTCACTGTTTTTTAACCTCTTTTCTACTTCACCAAAAAATGCATGCATTCTTGCACTTTTACCAATGATGTAATGACTTGACAAATGCCATGGAATGATTGAGAAAGTAATTGATTTCATTTAACTGGACCTCTACCAGGTGTTTTGAAAGACAATGACAGTCCACTGCAAGAAGTGGTAATACACGTCTTCTTATGTAGACCTGCAGATTAACCCCTTGACCTCATTCCTAACTCATCGCATTGATGGCAAAGCTTTTAGAAGAGCAATCATTTTTTTTTAAGTTATGAAATTGTTTTCCTATCATTTATCCACTGATTGTAAAGGATATGCTTGCTCCAAAGTGCAAGCAGCAATGAAATAAACTAATAAAAGAAATGGAGCAATGACATCAACCACATTAAATGTTATTCCATAATGTACAGATTCTAGTACCTAATAGTTTAATATCTATTTCATACAAATAAGATAATTCTCTGACAAATATTTTCTGGAGAGAATTAAAAGTACACTTCAGTTATCATAAACATAAAGGCATAGGGAAATTAAGATAAGTTTTTAATCATTGTCTTACTAACAACAGAACATTGTTTATTATAATTACACTTTAAAATATTTAAGTATAAATTATTTCTTTCGCGCTAAAATTAATTCTAAATATATTTTCTATTATCATTCAGTAAAACAGAATTTCTTTTTCAGTGTTATTTTATATTTCACTAAATTGCAGAAGGCAAAATTAAAGTCAAATTTTGGTAAGTTGTTTGTCTTCCGGCCCTATGTCCTACAAGGGGGTGTGTGTGTGTGTGTGTGCGCGTGCGCATTTGGGGGGAGGGGGTGAAAGAATACAAACACACATACACATATATGTAAAGTTTTCTAATGAAGATATTATAATTATTTAAGCATAAAAACATAGACTACACATAGGCTACGGTTAATATAAACAAAGATATCCACCACCAAGACTTCTAAAATACTGATAAAAATTTTACACCTGTTGCATACACAAGGGCATCTATCTTAGTACAAAATGTGTGACTGGTAACAGGACAATTAAAAGTGTTCTAATTATTCACTTAAATTATTCACTTAAAATCCAGAGGTCATTGAACTACATATTGCCTAACTCAAGAAACAGTATTATTTTGAAGATATTTTCAATATAAAATAGGAATTGACATTTTAGGATATGTCAGTATATTTTCATAGAGTTGTGATAGGTTCAAAGATTTGTTACACCTTCAGCGATTTGCTTTGTTCATACGTAATATAGGGTTATGAATAATACAACCCATTTACTGTTGCTATTAATAAAATTACAGAATATAATCAGTTTAAGATTTTAACAAAATACTTTGTATGCTTGATATGTGAATATAATAAAGTATTTCTTGATTAACATATTCTAGAGATTTATTTTCATTATCTTTCCTTAAGAAATGACCAGCATCCCTTAAATTGAATTAGCAAGTATTTACTGAAAATGCTTCTATGTGTTTCCATAAAATAATTCCCTTTCAACTAGTACTCTTTCTTTCCTGAATATGTCTTGTTTGTCCTTGATGAAAAGTATTATTTTTTTCCTGTTGTGACTGGAAAAGCAACCTAATTGATACTATATAAATTCAAAGATAAGTTACACTGTGACTTTTTAATACTTTACCTCTGCATTCATTTATTCTAAGGAAAGGAAAACATTCCTCAGCTTTTCAATGTTACGAACCAAAAGTAACCAATATACTAAATTGCCTATTTCATTATTGTTTTCGTGAAAATCATGCCTGAAAAGCATACTCAATTTTTTTGTCAAACATATATACTACCTTCAAAATCCACTGCAGGATTATTATAAGTCTACTTACATTAAATTACATTTATGTTCTTCAGATCATAGTAGTTTTGACTTCCTGCTTGAAACATGCAATGGATTCCAGGTATTATATTCATCTTATATAATAATATGTTTTAAATGCTTCAGCTAAGCTGTCTTCTTTTTAAATCATTGCTCTCTAAAACTTTTTTAAAAGCAAGTAGCTATTCACTGCATCACTGTGCTGCACAGTATTAGACATTTCAATATACTTATAAGCACAAAAATAGAAGAGCAATTAAATAATGATATAGTGAGTTTTCCAGTTTAGTAAAGTTGTCTTTGACAACTTTCACTCAAGTCACATACTTTTATACACGTAAAAGAATCCCAGCCTCATATCCTGGACCAGCTCCAAGCTAATTTGAATCAGAAAGCAACAGGGCCACACCTTTAACAAAATTCAGTCATTGGCCACTTCAATATCCAACTTAGAAAAATCCACAGATGAATTTGTTTAAATGGGTGAATTAGAATCCTCTTAGCATATAAAGTAAGTCCAGGTAAGAATACACCAGAAAGTTAAAATATATTTGGTTCAAGGTCCCTGGTTTTGGATTAAGTAATGATTTGAGTCATTCTCTATATGATTTTACATATCTGTATACCTATAGCTCTAGCTCTATCTATATATGACTACATATACAAAGGGGATGATTATCTGCTATTTTATTCAACTAATTTTAATTCTATCATTACTTTGAAAAACAGTAAAATTTCACTGATTGATTGTCTAATTGACTAATTTATATTGAATGGATAAAAATTCTGTTCATAGTCATTTGCACATTTAAATATCATGAACTATAACACACACACTCTTTACAAATTCTTAGAAGACTTCTCAAAGTAAATAGGTACATCAAAATAAAGTGACCCACGAGTTGATCTAATAATAACAAATTACTGGACCAAACGTAAATACTAATCTCAGTGTTCTTGTTTTCCAAAGAAATAATTTGGTAAACTAATCTCAGTATCTGAATGAAGTAATTTCTGTATTGTGGCATATACTAAAAAGCACATATCAACAATTAAAAGTTATTTTGAAAGACACTTACTGTAGCAAAAAATTACTTTTGCCTGGAAATACTTCAGACAAATTGAGAAGAAAAGTAAAGGAATTTGAGCACAATGTGGGCTCACAGAGCGTCTGCTATGCCTGAAACACGTAAATGTGAAGATCAGGGCCTTTGATATGACACTCAGCTAAGCCCCATTTGGTGAGCTTTTGATTCAGGGTTTTCTTCATTAAAAAATAAATTACTGAACATAATAAATATAATGGAAAAGAGGTCCCCTAATGCAGTCTCAAAGCCTAAAAGTATAAATATAAATGCATTCTTAGCTAAAATTTTTAACCTGTAGAACTTAAACAAGAATACACATGTATGGATATATATATATATATATATAACTGACCAATCACAATGTAGTAACTCAGTAGTTAAGAGGATGGCGCATGCTGGTACATGGTAAGGTCACTCTATTTTTATATCAATTCAAATATAAAATGATAAAACTTTATTTTAATTACATATTATTTATATTTAAATACCCAAATAGTTAATATCAACTTTATTTTATATTCCCTGTCATTTTAAAAGTCTATAACGAGGTGATTTTTTTTTTTCTGGTGAACAATCTGAAAATTAAATTCTTGAAAGATAAAATTCTGGCCAACTTTAACTTTTTTAAAGAAACAAGTGACCAAAACCTTAAAATCAAAATATTGGGTGAAATCTAGAAGACTCACCTGTCCCTATTTAGAAAGCTTACTTCATATAATTTCTTCAAAGATTCAAAGGGAAACAGTTTACAACCTGTGAGAGTTGCATTTCTTAAATTTTGCAATACATGGGTTCTATGTTGCTACTACAGTGCAATTTAAATGATTATTTTACTTGATTAACAAAGGCAATTGTATGAAACAATTTAGTAAAATAACTTGGAAAGAGAAAATAACACTAATTGATAGTCAAAGCACAAATTGTTCCTAAAATAACAACTACTTGGTTGCACATTAAGCTAATTTACAAATGCTACTTACATTCCAAAAACAAAACATCAAATGAGAAACAATAAAGCATATTATGTTTTCGCATGCTGGTGAATCACACATGGTAAATCACCAAAGAGAAGAGTGATTTATGCTCAAATCCAGCCAAGACTTTAATCAATATTGGGTGTCACATCTCAGGAGGTTGGGGGAGGTAGTGAGGCAAAAAGAGAATGGCTAATATTGGTCTCAGTAATTTATACGCAACTTCTGTGAAATGTAGATTAAACAAAAAAGTAACAGCAGATTTGGACTAATCAGAAGAAGGTTCACAAAGTCTGTATTAAATGTGATACAAAGAATTTATGTAAGGGAACTATGAAAACAAAAAAGTCTGTTTATTTTATATAATGTTTGCAGCTTCACAAAATAAAATATCCTATGTGCAAATCAAATTAAGTGTCTCAGAGCATTAGCTAATCATCTGTGGAGTTCAGAAAGTAAACCATCTTCATAACTATGTGCACTCCTTACAATAATGACTATGTGTATTACTGGAGACTAACTCAAGAAAAACAACAGGTTGAAAAATATCCAAATAACTCAAGAATTTGCATTACATAATATAATTTGATTGAACAAGGTAAATCCTAGGTTAGAATATTCTTAGATTTTGTTTATGTATTAATTAAACTATAACTTAGTAACAGTTTAAACGTATACAGAAACAAGTGGCAGAACCAAACTTAAAGTTTCATATTTTAGGCCTTACTCTTCTAATTATGTCATATTATTTAGGAAATGTTATAAAATGAAACATTAGGCTTTATAGGAGCCATTAATCGACTGTAATACAAAAACTTCAAAAGCATAGTCTCTCTTCATTTGAAGTAATTTTAATCTCTCTGTGCCAAGTATCGTAATTATCTGTTAGAAGTGAATCTGTATTTGTGTTGAAACTTTCTATTACCAATGCAGAAGTGTGTAAGTCCGTGCCATTGAAAAACATGCAGTGGGGGAAATGTTCAATAAATACAGACTGGTTCAGTTTGCCATCTTTATTAAAACTCCTGACAAACAACAGAGCCAAGTGTTGGAGAATATTTTATATTTCTTACAGTAAAATTGCATCCATATATTACTACTGGACAAAAAAAGACTTGAAAAGTCTTTCAATTTGCTGTCTATGGATAGTATTGACTTTTAAGACAAAGGAATACTATTTGTGAATATATCTATATGCATATAAAATGTCTGATAAAACCAACTGGAATCTATTTAAGTTAAAAACCTCCACAATCTAGGGCTACATAAGACCCAAATCACAATCTGGTTTGAAAGATCCTGAAACAAAATCTCCCTCTGGCAATATTCAAAAAATAAACATTTTAGATAACACAATACAGCAGTCACTTTTTATTACCTGAATTCACAGAAAATTGAATCCTAACCCAAATCTACAAACAAGCGACTGACTCATACAAACAGAGGCTTGACCATGTACATAATTACTTTTCTTTTGTTGTTGCTGTTTAGTGGTTACCAGTTAATTAAGTGACCTCTGATGCACCAGCCAAGTTCATGCAACTAATGTTTAGTTTAAAAATAATAATTGGAGGAAGCTGATCAAGGTCAGACTCTGTCCTTTGACAACTTTTAAATATATTTCCTTACATATTCTCTCATTTTTGGACTCTTACTTTTAGCTTTACTATCAAGCAAGTGATAGTCTCTGTTTCATCTCCTTGTGGTAGTGACAGATGGCTTCAACATTTATTCTAGTTTTTATAGATAGCATACTGATGCAATAGCCCCAAGCAAATTAAATCCACTCTAAGGTTTGTCACCAACTTACTGAGCCACTTTGAGCAAGTTTATGAACCTTTTTTCTCTTTGATATCATTTTGGTTTCTCAGATTCCCTGGTATCTAAATGCTATCAAGAGACAGAATTAGATATATGTTCTGTAAAAAGATGAGAGTGCTAAGATTTGATGTTTCTTATACACTATGTATATATTATTTTATGTAGTTTGCCTTTTGCACAGTTTGTCTTACCCTCTGCCTAAATTATTCCTTTAGATCGTCTCTTAAATAGCCAAAGGAGAAAGAAACCAGAATGAAACAAATCAATATATCTAGGTGAATGAAAAAGGATCTTAATAGAAAAGGCATAAACTGGCCTTGAATGGAAAGAGTAATTTTAGTTTTGAAGATCCAAGGTGCAAGTATTGTAGGTATTGCTTTCAAAGTTAAGAAATAAGACAGTAACACTTGTAATTATCATTAAAAATAATAGTGTAATATAATGCAAACAATATGTTTTAGTGACAGGGAGTTCCAGGATAAGTTTTCTATTTTTTTTTTTACAGTTTTGATTTACAAATTGATTTTTTACAGATTTGATTACAGTGCAGAGTTAAGAAAACCTAGGTAAAGATCTCCAATTACACATCTTCTAAGGTTAATGACTGCTGTATTTGCATGTATATAGGTTTGAGTAAGGCTTGTAGATGATGAAAGATCAAAACGCAAGAGTAAATCAACAAACTAACCACGTTTAACTTAAAAATAACCTGAAACTGAGTTTTAGAATAACACGCGTAATTGTAAAATATTAAGATGAGGTGATTGAAACATAATTAGAATATTGATGAAATATTTTTGAAGAGATATAATAGTTCTATTGGATTTAACTTATGTTGGCTGTGAAAGTTTAAACTCCAGAGCTATTGTTAACCTCAGGGAAAAAAAAACTAATTAAAACATTTTTGTTAGTAACTTTAAGAATATTTTCCAACCGTATAGTGAGGACTTCAATTCCAAACACTAAGCAAAATTTCAGGGGGAAAAAAAATCAAGGGAGTAATTATAAGAGGGGTACAACTACCTGCTTCACATTGATTATAATGTTGCAATCATTGAAAGAAGTTTTCTCTGGCAATTTTTGTGTGTGTGTGTTATGTGTAATGGTCATTAATTATCTAGTACAGTATGTGCTGTAAGAAACACACAAAGAGATTTCAAGAGCAGAATGGTTTGATTACTAAAGAGAAACACAGTAGCTTTTCACCAAATTACTAGATAGGTAGACAATTTCATAACAACCAACTGGCTTCAAATTTCAACTAGCATTCTTTCCAACTGTAACAATTTTCTGCCCTGATTTGAGTACTTTTAACAATACATTGTTGGCAAATATTTTATCTTCTGGACGTCCTAGGACTCCAATTATCTCGGTAAATGACGTTTAGTGATCAAGATCACCCCTCAATCTTTACTGCCACCTGTCCATCCTCTTGGGCACGCGCGCGCGTACACACATGCACGCGCTCTCAGCAGTCACCCAAAAATAATAGAAATGAAGGTTCAAAACCCAGACACACACTCAAGACCCCATGCAAAGGATGGCAAACAAGGAAAAGAGTTTCTGGCTAGGTCAGAATAGGACATTTGCAAGGTTCGAGTTGGAGTCAGCTTTCGTCTTACAGCCTTCCCGGGGCACTAGCCAGAAGTCTTCCAAGGAAGTAATAGCTAGGGGCTTTTTCACCCCTGTTTCCTTCTGGTCTCGTCCTACCCCTCTTTTCTTCGCAGCTCAGTTGCCCTAGCTCTATGAGGGGACACACCTCCTAAAAGAGTACAACTCTCTTCCTTCTCCCGGTCTTAAACTTATTTGGAGGGTATCGCAGTCCCCGCGCAAATTTTGCGCGCAGTTCCCACGCGCCCGCTTCTGGTATCCAACTTTCCCTACTCTCTTTCTCCAGGAATCTCAACTTTTCCCTCTGCCTGGAACGGGGGACCAGGCGGCACTGTGAAAGTGGGTGGAAAGAACATTTCCACCCCGAAACTGACAAGTTACCCCACTCCCGCCCCCTCTCGGTAGATCCTCCCCCAGTGAGCGTTCATTAGCATAAAACCGGTCGGGCCAGGCACCGGGTCCCCCGGCCTCCAGGGTTCGCGCGCTTTGCCGGGCTGTGGAAGCCACAGCACGGGGGATTCAGGTCTGCGGAACACCCCAGTGCAAAGCTTGCACCTGCTCATTGCGTGAGCTACCAACCTTCAAAAAATAAAAAAAAAAATAAAAATAAAAAAGTAAAGAAAGAAAGAAAGAAAAAGAAAAACAATTTGGAGAGAGAGAGAGAGAGAGTGTGCGCTTCAGTCTTCCTTCCCCATCTCTCCAGCTCGGCTTCCAAGAGTCTCAGGCACCCGTCAACTCCCCCTGCAGAAGGAAACCCGCTGGTTCCCTCGCATCTGCCCCGGGGCAAACGTACCCCTTTATCTCCTTTGCACAAGCTCACAGGCGGCCACACGCACACGTGCGCGCACACACAGACCCCTCCCCTCAGCGGGCTTCCCCTCGGGGCTTTGGGACTGAGCTCGCAGCGGGTCCCCCGGGATCGCTCCGGGGCTTCTCGTCCTCGGAGGTCTTTTCCCTCCCGGCCTCGAAGAGGCCCAGGCCCGCAGCTTCCTCGCGGGCCCCTCACCCGGGGCGCGCCTTCCCGCTCCCGAACCCAGCGGGTCGGGGTCACGACCTCTCCCCGCCCCCGGGACGCCGCTCGGGCGCCGCCGACCAGCCCCGCCGGTGCCCCCCCGCCCCCGGCTCGCGGTGGAACCCGGGTCCGAGGGAGCACCCACTCTGGCAGCCGTGCTGTGAGGGGTCCCCAGACGCTGGCGAGGCCCAGGAAGGGGGCTGTGGCTCCTGGAAATGCACGGTCCTCCTCCTTCCCGCCCCCTCCGCCCCGAGGCTCGCGGTTCCCGCGTCCCACAGCAGCCAAGCCCCTGCGCCCAGACGAGCAAGGTGGGGACCGGGCGGAAGAGCGAGATCTGGGCAGGGTGAGGTGCCAACTTGTCAGAGGGTCGGGAGCGGCTGGCGAGCCTCGAGGAAAGGGAGGAGAGGGCCGTGCTCTCCAGGGCGCGCGGCTCGCGGGCGCGCGGAGCTGGAGGCGCCAGGAAGGGAGCGAGGGAAGGGTGAGGAGGAGGCGGGAGGAAAGGGACCGCGGGCGGCGGAGGCTACCCCCCGCTCTTTACCTTGCGTTGGTGCAGTCATTGTAGAGGGTCTCGAAGTCCTTCCTGGAGATGAGTTTGCAGCGGTTCACTCCGGGCTGGATGGCGCCCAGTCCCCTCAGGATGCGAACCTGTTCCACATTGCACACCACCGGCGTGATCTCCAGCCGCTTCAGCTTGGTGTAGACCGTGTGCAAGCCCCCCACCAAGTGCTTCAGGAACAGGTCGAAAGCCTGGGGCAGGCAGATCAGCTCGCAGCCCTCCACCGTGAAGGAAGCCACTTTGGCCCCCCTCAGATCCACCATTTTGCACTCATTATTCTGAGGGGTGTTTTCCACTGGGGACGGGGTCGAGTACACGGGTTTCCCGGGGAGGGGGCCGCAGCTGCTGCTGCTACTGCTGCTGCTGCTGCTGCTGCTGCTGCTGCTGCTACTGCTGCTGCTGCTGCTGCTGCTGCTACTACTGCTGCTGCTGCTGCCGGTGCTCGCGTTGATGGGGGTGCTGGAGGCGCCGCCGCCGCCGGCGCTAATGCCGCCGCCGCCGCCGCCGCTGCCGCCGCCGCCGCCGCCGCCGCCGCCGCCGCTCGCGGTCGCCAGGCTGGGGTTGCAGTTGCTGCTGCCGCCGCCGCCTCCGTTGCCCGCGCCGCCGCCGCCGCCCGTGGAGGTGACTGTGGCTGCCGCCGCCGCCGCCGCCGCCGAAGCGATGGGCTCCGGCCGGAACAGAGTTGGCCCTGAGGACGCCGGGGGCCCGATGGACGGAGCCGGAGACGAGGTCGCCGAGGAGGTGGAGGTGGTGGTGCCGGAGGAGGAAGCAGACGTGGAGATCGGGGGTTGAGGGGGGACCAGCTGGGTCGGAGGGATCAAAGCCGCCGGCACTGCCATGGTCACATATAAGGGGAGAGCGAAGAAGGAGAAGCGAGGGGAAAAGTTGCCACACACCCCGGGGAGGGGAAGGGGGAAAAGAGAGGGGGGAGAAGGAGCGAGGGGGTATAACAACAGCAACAACTCCAGGGGAGAACGAGAAGGAGAAAGGGGGGGAAACAAGGAGGTGAGGGCAAGAAAGCGAGCGCAGGAGGGGCGAGCGCGAGAGGCGCTCTGGAGAGAAACGCACAAAAGTGTCCCGCAAGTCGAAATGCGAGTCCTCTCCGGGGGCTGGGATCGGGGGCTGGTTTGGGGGGGGGGGGGGCGGGGGCGGGGAGGGTCGGCTGTTGTTGTGTGGGTCCCGCTCTAGCACAAAGTTAAGGATGAAGGTGAAAAGGAGGAGGTTTGAAGGACTTGGGTTCTCCCTGGCAAGTACATTGATCAAAGATTGAGAGGGGAATGACAGAGAGAAAATGAGCTGAAAAGTGCAGGCTGCCGGCTGGACGAGTTGTTGTTGTCACACGGTGCAGAGGGGAGGAGCTCCGGAAACTTGAAATACCCTTTGAAGCCGCAAAAACCTCACTCACTAGTATTAACCCAAATTATCCAACCAGGAACTCGGAGCAGAGACTCCGAGAGCGCGAGACGCGGAGGGAAAGCGAGTGAGCGAGAAAAGGAGGGGAGGGGGGGAGGATAAGGAAGAAACTACGCGAGGGACGGAGAGGAAGAGCCGGGGACACAGAAGTGGCGGTCGGGAAAGGAGAGGGAGACGATCTACTTCTCTTCTGCTACTACCGTTAGGTTGCATGTCTAATATTCCATTTCGTCCGCGACGACTCGTAATTTTTTTTTTCCCCCAACACCTTCTGAGCAATCGCCTGCCAACTTAAAAGAGGAGCCAGAGCGCTCCGAGCTCTCCTTCAGGGATTGAGGATTTATCTGCGCTCGTGTTGGCAATAAGATATAAATGAAAACACATCCCCTTACTTCGTGATTATTAAGAAATTATTTTCAGGGAGCTTCACATGTGAGCAAAGCCTATGTTTGATGCAGCCGATTGTGTTACTCTCTCTGTTAAATTATTTATTAGTGTAGAGAGAGTGAAAATTCCAGGACAGTTGTGGGGGGAAAGGCAGTCTGAAGTCACTTCAGGATAATGGAATCCTCTGTATTTAGTTTCTTATTTCCTGATAGATTATGGAAAGAAAGAAATGCTTGCCATGATGTGGACCTTTCAGAATAACTTCACTCTCACCCCAAAGGAAGGTCAGAAATGCTGCTTTTACCTAGAGACTTTGAAGAAATCAGGCACCCTTGAAGATTGAGAAAGGGGAAAACGAGAAAACACTTTTTTCTTACCTAAAACTCTGTAATTAATTCACCTGTCTTGCATAGAAAACAACTATCCCCACGTCCTTTAAGACCCCAGGCTATTTGCCAGTGTTTTATAGGAATCACACATTATTTTCTTTCATATTTGAGAAGTTTCAGTGTATTTGGGGAAAGTCCTTTTCTCAGTTTGTCAGTGCAAATGTGTTTTGTAAATAATGAGAAGAACAAAACAAGCTCACTAGTTGACTTGTAAAGACAGAAAGGGTAGCTATGCTTAAAAACATGAGGCTGAGTTTAGACTGACTCTCTTCCTCTTTGCCTTCCTCTCTCCTCTTCTCTTTCTAACTTGTTGCATGGAGGGTTTTTTCTTTTTCAAGGATTTTTGACCAGCCTATGATCTGAACATAGGTCAAGTTTGTTCTCTGTTTATATCTCTAGGAATCTCAAGTAATTAGGCTTTAAACCTGTCTGTACAGGTTTATTAACTTCACAAGACAGAAACAATGCTGAAGCATTGGATAGAGTTAAAAAATAAACTATTAGCATCAGGTTCCCAGGGTTGGGAAATTTCATAATGAAATTCTGCCATTTTGGTGCTGAAATGATGATCACATTTCTCTTTGTCATTTTAATTTTTTAAACTTTTTGAAATTTAGTGTCAAAAGGCACAGGAAATATCTACAGAGAAATATGGCACCATTGACTAAGTTTATGCTAAACTTTTTGGGGCACAGCAGTTATATCAGGAGGCTTTCCTGGGTCATAAGAATTCAGAAAATTGATTGTTGCTAAAAAGTAGATAGACTTCTGCAAAGATAGCTGGAGTTTACACAGTTGTTTGGCCTAATTAGCCAATGCATTTTAATATATTCAGAAATAATTTATATTACTTTTTCACCCCTCCCGTCAATCCTCAAAAATAGAGATTCGATAATATGTCACATACATCAAAACACCACATTAAGTGTTGACACATGTTTTGGAAAATAGTACCTTTTTTAAAAATGCCAAATTACTATGTTAATGAGTGGGGGAAAAGAAGACGATATTGAGCCCTGAAAAACTAATTTTATTTTGGAATTGCATGCACAACTTTAATAAAGTCCGATATAGCTAAAAACGCTAAACTACAGTTTCCTCGTTTTAACTTCTAGATCCAGAAATGGGAAAAAATCAGAATTAAGTGCTGAGAATCTGCCCTTATCATTCTCATTTCTCACATTTCCTTAAACTGCCACTCACCCAGTACCTGCCATGTTCGGAAGCCACAGGCAGGAAGTAATAATAGCTGACCAAGCCATAATCCCACCCAGCTTTGAAGCAAACTCCAAATTTTCTGCAGGGAATCCTGCGCCTCCCAGCACGTGCTCCGTTCAGAGGTAGGGCTTGGGGCCTTTACCCCCACCTGAATGGGAGCTCCCCCCCACCCCCCAACCTCAGGTCTCTAAACCGTTTCTGAGAACTACCACATGCCCCTTTGATCAAACAATAGGATTAGAAGAAGCATCTAATGCAAATTAAATATGTAGGGGAAAAAAGCCTCAAATATTTTAGATTTAAGATTCTTTCCTTGTTTCTTTTTCTCTTTTTCTTTCCCTTTCTTTCTTTCTTTTAGAAATGTTACCAATGATTAAGGCAAATAGTATTTAACATCAGCAGATAAATCAACTCCACAGAGATTTCAAATTCTCACTCTTTCTCCTGCATCTTTAGCTTTCAAAGCTTTTGTCTTGTTTGTTTATTGTTTTACATCCTTGGCTGTTTCAGGTCCTCTCCCTCCATCTCATCTTTTCCAACCTGCACCAAATTTGCATAAGCAAAACTCAAAGTACTGTAACTGATATTAGAAAATTCTCCCTGTGTTTTGTGAAGACGTATTGTGCTGAAATCAATAAGACTGTTTAAAATTCAAAGACCTGCAAATCGTTCTGTTTGTCCTTTGATAGGGCCTGTGCTGATTAAAATGCTACCAAGAAAGCTTAATTGCTGCACTAATTAAGAAGTCTTTAATTTCTTTCCTAGGATGTCGTTTGAAGCTGAGCTTGTACCAGTTCAGGGAAGGTATTTTCTTCCCTCCCTCTGCCCCCTCCTGGCCCCTCCCCTCTCCTCCCCGCTCCTCTCGTGCCCCGCGACGACATCCCAATGAATGGGAACTAATAGAGAGAGTGGTCTCAGGTCTCACCATCTATTACTTAACAGAAATCGACACAGGACACAGAGTTCAGTGCAGTATGAAATGCAGTTTTTCAGAAGAGCTGTAAGGTTGCAGGAGACAGTGAGGAAACACAGAGTAGCTGTTGCAGCTAAAGTCCCGGGGAATACCTGGATGACAACAGGCACTTTAGCTCGATGATGAGGGCATCCTATTTGGTTAAAAGGGGGCAGTGACAAGGGAATGCTTCTACTGAAACAGGGCAACATAAAAAATATTTTTTCCAAACCTGTGGTTTTTAAAAAAAGAAGAATAAATCTGTAGAAAGGAGGATTTATAGTTGGGATTTGGTAAGTATCATTTTATTTTACGAGTATAAAATCATGAATTCTATGGGGATTTATTTTTGACCCGTTTTATAACCCAGGGTGGCATAGCACTGTATTACATCCTTTGCATCATTTTCTATTGACCTATTTTATTCACTGATTTCTCAAGTGGGGAAACTGACTAAATGATTTCACAAAGCTTTCTCTGTAATCAATAGTCATTTTTTAGGTTTATTCATGCTGCATTATAATTCTGGTAAATGACTGCAAAGCAGAAGATTGTTAAGAAAGATACAAATATTGACAAAGCCAGGATAAGTCATGTCTTTAAATCTTAAGAGTTTCAATATAGCAATTGATATAGTTATTTGAAAGAAAAAGATTGAAAATGCATATTTCATGCACTATAAAAAAACAAATGACTGGGTAACTTAAAGATAACACATATCTGCATATGTTTCTGGTATATCTCAAAATTTCCTGAAACCTTTGAGGATCCTCCTTTTCTAGCATCACTAAGTGAAACAGAAACAATTTGGCCATTTGCACAAAGGAAACATTACAATTTTATTCTTTCAAGTTTTCCCCAAGTTCTATTAGAAGCATGCACAGAAAAATACAGATATATACTTCAGATATATACTGAATTCCTTTCAGTGACAGGACAAGGAGATAACACGCTTAATAGATTCAAAGGGAGATTTACCATTCCGAGCACGACGTCACTCTAATTATGTTTACTCTAATTGAAAGCAAGGTTTTTTGGAATCTGAAATTACTTTCAGAATTTTTTTTTTAAATAATGCAAGTGGATCAAATGTTGATCACAAGCATTTCAATCTTTCAAAATGTATTGGAAAATTAAATGAAAAGTGGAGTTTGGTACAAACAATGCCCCAGGGCAAAAAACAACTAACACTAGATTTTCCAGTCCAGCCATAACACAAATCAATTTGAGCACACTTCTATGGCCAGACTGCCAGATTGTTATGACTGCTAATTCACTCAATCAAAGAGTGCATTAGCACACCCGGCACAAATAGCTTTAACAATAGAGTGCACTTCTGAACAATTCTAAGATATATCACAACGGAGAAGTAAAGAGGAAGATCATTTTTACATCTGCATATTTACTAATGGACCTGTTTCCTTAGTAGAAAAAAAAAAAAAGACAGATAAACTTCAGGCAGAGGTTTATTAAAGAGCTATCCAAGTTTGGCAAATCTAGGAAGGTATCAGGGTACCAGTAGTTCACTGACTTTGTTAAACGTTTCTCAGGAGAGAGTCCAAAATTGATGTTTGCACTTCAGTAGTAAATCATTGAAGATGGAGAAATTATGCCAAGTAACTCTCTCAAGCCTTTTTAACTTAGACACTCGGCCTCACCAATCAGCTCAGCAGATACACTTTGACTGCCTGAAGCACAGACTTCTCCACCTCTACACGTTCTGCCTCTGCCTTCCCCACCTAGGGTTCTAACTTCTGACTTGTAGTGACTCTCACTTCCTCAGTCTTCCCCTCTTTTCCAATTCCCTGCCTTTCCTCAAGAACGAGGAATAAGACTTTTATCTCCCGGATGCACTCTCTAATCAGGCGCAGAAGAGCTTGGTGATAAATTACCCGAAGGACAGAAGGTGGGGAGCTGAAGGTGAGCACACTATAACTTGAAGCACTCAAACTTTACATTACAAACTTCCGTTCTTAATAAAGAAGTGGTTTAAATGGTTATAAATAACTTTGACCTGTTTTACAGCATGGAAATGCATGGACTGTACATATTCTTACTGAATGCATATAGTAATGATCTATTCATATTCCTGTTTGCATAGATCTCAGGGCCAACTGGCAGGATTTGCACCACTGTACCTCTCTCCCTAAACTTCTGTCCTCACCTCCTTTTCTCCTGGTTCAGAATGAAGGTGACATGTAGCCAAAAATACTTTGCTGGTTATAGGGCATATTTTAAGAAATCTCTAAACCCATGCCAGGGGAGAGAGAAGGTAATGGCAAAGAGAAGAATAGTTACAAAGAAAAGGAAAAAAAAAAAAAAAAAAAAGCCATCTTAGGATTGTTTTCCTGACTCCAAACTACATCATTTCCATGACAGCAAGTCAACTCTCCCTGATAATTTACTTACACTTGTCCATCACTCCTTACTTCCAGTGTAAATGTCCTAATTCCATCTCTGGGTTGGTATTGAATTGCACAGCCAAATATCCGATAGAAAAATAAACACAGTGAGATCATTTTAGAGTTGGATTGTAAAAGGAAGCAGCAACAAGAATAATATAAATTGAGATTAATTCCCTTCATCTCTTAAATCAGGCCATTGTGAGAGGAAGAGCAGACTGGATTGAAGTAAGGTCAAAAAGTCAGGCAGACATTTAAATCCTTAGTTCTCTGGTAAATATTCTACGTTCAACTGTACCTTTTAATACGAGGCATTTTCTCATTGTCATACTTCTTTTTCTTTAAATAACCCAACTCATTTTCCTCTAAAGAAGATCAGTATCAGGACCTATGAATTGCTTAAGGGATACATAGCTGGGAATGGGGGTGGGGAAGAAGTCTTATGTAGTATAAATGCACGTTCAATATGAAAACATAAATTGTCACGTAATTTTGTGATGTTAGGAGAAATGTATTAAACTTGATTTTAAAAGTTTATGTGGATTGCTTTTTTGTTTTGTTTTAATTTATAATCTTCATCCTTTTTTCTTCTTTGCTCTATTAAGTAAAAGAAGAGGTCATTGTCTAACAAATAGCCTGTAAAAACTGTTCTATTTGAAGTCCGAAATTTCAAGGATTGTTAGAAAAGAATAAACTGTTTATTTATTTATTGCCCTTCAGAACAAAGAGTTTTTTTAAAGTTGAAAGAATAACAATTGCCACCTTCCAGCCGGAGATCTTGTATGTCAAGTTTCAGCCCAGAGCAAATTTTTACAACAAGTTATAAACCCCCTGTAACAGAGGGTTTATTATAATGGAAGTGCTGACACAACCTTAACTATAGCGTTGTAAACGGCTATGCTATAATATCCATTAAGCAGAAAGAAAAATAAGCTGGCTGATCAATAATTTATACAAAGAGTACCAACTGCAGACATAATAACTGTAATGTTTGCAAAGCAATCTCTCTGCTCTCCAGGCTTAACAGTAAACGCAAACTAGCAACGCTGTTAATTTCCAGCTCCTACAGATAAGAATACAAACAAATTACTTAAAATTATATTTTGCTCAACATTTAGCATGCCTCGATGGGATAAAATAAAATTTAATTATGATGCAACTTGTGCCGGATGCAAAGCTGTTTTGTTTTCCAGCACATTTTATTATGAAAGGACATTCATTTGGAACATCAATTATGGGGAAATAGTATGTTTCAATGAGTTGACTTGGGTCAGGCAGGCTCCTCTAAGAGTTATTCAGACATGGAAACAGATTGACACTGTTTAACTTCAAAGAAAGTTACAGGGCTTTACAGAGCCACAACCTGAAATACAATACTGCAAGCTCTGATCCGAGTCAACTGTCAGTAAAAACACACCTTGTCATTAGAGTTCATGGGAAAAAAGACGCTGGCTTGGAAAATGTGGCCATCATTAGCATCCAGTGATTCTTGGAGTGCTCAATTAACGGTAAGCCTCATTTGCATGGAAGCAAGATGTGTCGTTTCTACCTAATAAATGGGGATCATAAAATGTGAGCATTATTTTCTTTTCTGGAAAAATTTTTAAAATATATTTTCGTAGATGTCCATATTTATTGCTGCTTTGCTTTGTGTAGTGCCCACATGTGTGGAGTGTGTCATTTTGATATTTTTGTTCTTGTAGATGGCTTTGAAAGCAGGAAAAGATTTGAGAGGTGTAAAAGAAGGAAATAGAAGAATTGAAGGATCCCAAAACGCCCACTATGCACATACTCAAGGTTGAACCAGATTGTACATTTCTAAGGTTCACATCTCCATCAGTCTTTGTTGTCTGTTCATTTCCTGGGGGGGTGTGGAACCCAGTAGAACGAAGAGACATTGCTATCAGAGTTGTAAAATGGTGTATTACCCTGTGAGCAATTGCACTTGGAAAGGAACCAGTAATTTATATGAGAAGTGTTTAAGATTGCCTGCTCACCCAGTGATCCATGCCAGGTCAGTTCCAGTAATGCCAGAAAACAAAAGGAGGTGCACATCACCGGGAAAGAGACACCTCATATGCCTTAAGAGCTTGTGAAGGGGAGCACTAAAATGCCATTTTCTCAAATGAACTGGTCATTACCATTTAAAATCCTAAGGGGCTGTGGGACTGGGGAGGAGAGAAAGAATTTTTCTTTTGATTTAACAGGGCTCTGAAGTACTAGTTTTAAGGGGGAGGTTTTTTGTTGTGATTGTCTCAGCCCTATGCTTTAGCAAAGGTTAAATCCTGAAACAAAGGTGCATTTTTTAATAATGGAATGGAAAAGGATGAACACGATTCCTCTGAGAATGCACTTGGCCCATTTTTAAACTTAGAAATGAACTGTTTTAAGGATTACCAGTGCAAATAGTAATACAACCCTCCACTAGTAATGTCTATGCCAGGTTCTAAGTTGTTGTTAATTTTTTCCTTGAAAAGATGTGCCCAGAGCCACCCTTCACCCCGCTGGTTCTCAGGAGAGGACTAGGGATACTGGCAGGATGTTATATAAGAAATCACTTCCTAAGAATTCTTCACAGGTCTCTTTATTCTTGTTTAACATAATCAAAGCACAGGCTCGGAGTGGTATCCTGGCATTGGGGTACAGATTACTTCTCTGCCGTCCTCAGGCACGTGCTTTCCCCACAGACTGTAAAGTTGTTTCAATTTTTCAACCAGAGTTCAGTTCATTCACATGTCCAGCATTTAGAGAAGGAACTGAAGAGACAGACCATCTCCCATGTAAGTCAGAATTTATAATTTACTGATTGGCTCAAGGTTCAGCATATCCAGGAATCTTTGCAGATTTATCCTTGTGTATTGTAACTTGCATGTACTTTGATGGATAAGGCAATTATCTTATGCTTTCACACTTGTTGATATGTTTCTCTTCAGGTGGCCTCAAGTCATTTCGATTCCTTTTGGATAGCTAGGATAACGCTTAGCACCTGTTGGGTGTTAGGTAAAGGTCAGCTGGGTAATTAAAACTACTTCTATATTATCCACACATTTCCTGTATCCCCAAATTGTGTAGACTGCCCATTCCTTAAATCATATTATCATGTGACACATAACAGGATATTGAAGACTAACAAAATTTTAGATATGCTCATTTCTGTTCTAATATACAATTAATTTAGGAAAAACTCTTTAGGCAAAGATCCAGAGATGCTAGATCAAATAGCCAGAAAGGAGAATCTTAGATCTGTAAGGCTTGTATCTGGGACCTAAACAGAAAAAAAAAATCTTTTCTTAATCATCTGAGGAGCCACTGGGAGTCTTCACCAAGAATGGAATATAAATGATAGTGGACTCTGACGGGCTGCTACAGACGATGGGGGAATGCAGGTTTGCATGTGAAATTCTGTCTCTCAAATGTGAGTAAGCAGAGGTGTATGCCCTCATTTGTATACTCTACAAATTTTACTTTAATTCTACCATCACCTTAATGTACATAATCTTCTCTGTTAACACAAAGCACACTTACTTTTGTGTACTGATGGTATGCTGGTTGCTGAAGATGTAAAGAAGACAAAGGTATTCATCCTGATTAGATTTCGTCTACATTGTCTCTGTTCAGTCTTATTTCCATAACATCATTGAAATTTTGTATTAGGGGAGCCTGGAAGATCATCTAATCCTAGAACTGCAGGTCTTGGCCTGCCATTTTCACATCCGATGACCATGCTAGAAATTACCAGTGATTCTCAGATCCCTCCTTGGGAGCTTAGGGGCAGTCTGAGAAACCTTCCCAGTGTAGGACTGTAGGCAGTCTCTCACTACCAGTCCATTCGATTTGTCCTTATACATCATTTCTGATCTTACAAAAAAGGAAACTGACATATTTTGTTAAAATACGAGAACTTGCCTTTGTACTCGCAACTAGTTGAGGCTTAAGCCAGGAATTAGACTCAAGGCCTCAGTGAGGTTTTCTGCCCCACAACTATTCTTGAAGGAAACCTTTTTGAGTTAAGCAGAGGAAATACATTTTTATGGCTTCCTATATAAGGGAACAGAAAAGATAGTAGACTGGCATATTTGGATCTGGCCTCATGGTTCTCTGCTGTTTCTATCACTGTTTAATGAATTTCTAAATGCTCTAACAGAGCTACTGATGTGTTCTGGCTTGCTGCGTAGATGTATGCAGTCACATGCTACAAGGTAGCACAATGAGGATGGAGAATCCTGAACAAGAGTTGGGGAAATACTGTTATTTCAGGGATAAGATTTTGAGATCTTGAGACATACTTAACTAATATATGATGTTAACAAGTTAGTCAGAGTGAAAAAACCCCTGAGGTTCCTTGACTTTTGTGACTTATCTCTGGTTTCCTTTGATTAGAAAATGGCAGCATCTACCAGTAAAAGTCATTTGTTGAAGTGCTTTGCAAAATCAGGCATGAAACCAGAAGTTGATTGTGTAAACACATTACTTTTCTGTAGTCTCTTACCAGACTTAGTTTGCTTTTCCATCGGGGACTATCCAGCCTCTTTCTCCTATCCGTTTTCATCCTGATTTCAAGAAAGGCCACTCTCTACTTGTTTTCCAAGAGGTGATTCAGGGATCACTCACAGCTATTCCCAACAGAGCAATAGCACAGCCCTCCTGCTGCCCCATTTAAATTGTCTGAACTGCGTGGCTTTTTCATTTACTCTCCCTTTAGAGTGAGACTGCAAAGTAGGGAAGACTTGAATGGCCTTGTATCTTCAAAGAAGCGCCTTGAGCTCTGGAATGCAACAAAGTGGGAGAAACCACTGAACACCAGGAAATGTCAACAATGAGGCGGGAATGCCTGGGCAGGTGGATTGGGGTCTTACCCTAGGCATTCTGTAGGACAAGGCAACCCACTCAGCTGAACAAGAAAATGGGTCTTTTTCCCACAGAAACAAATTTGACTGATTCTGAAACACACGGATAACAACAAGTGCATAAATTTTAGCATATGCTTACCCGGCAGTACTTTGTTACATTTCTATTTAAGTGATTTGATTGACACATTGATGATAGTTATTAGTAGAGAAGAATTAAAATTTCCAATACTCTGAACATTTTGGTCCTAATAGGAAGCTTTAGGCCTTGACTGAATAAAGCATTAAAAATGACTTAGGATCAAACCAATTGTAATAGCTAAAATGCATTTACATTTATTTGTAATCTATTTAAAGTAAACTTAAAGGAAAGTAAAAATGTTCCCAAATGCCATTTGCCAAGAGTAGCATTTGGAAGCTTGATTACTTCTAAACACCGAATATTTGAGTTAGCAGTCTATAATTGATAAGCTTCATTGTAAATATAGTAAGTTTTAGATGGCACATCCAGTAACTAAAAAATGTAAAGAGATAAACTCATGTCTTCAATGTTGCTTTTTGTCTTAATATTCATGAATTATTATTATCAGGTTCTTGGCCAAAATGCTCTAATAAATCCAATTGCTTTTGAATATCCAAAAGAATTCTCCTTATCAGGAACCGTCAAAGGTAAATATGCAAAATGTTGTATGTGTGTGTGTGTGTGTATGTGTGCTCAATTTATGTACATTACTATTATTACCTATTATGAGACATAAGACATTCAAAATTAATGTCAAAGTAATGCTGCATTTGAAATCCTGTAGTTGTATACAGCACTTATTCTGCACATGTTTTAAAAGAATATTTTCTGTGAAAATATATTTTTACAGTTTGATAATCTATTATTTTAATAACAAGGTTACTAAAATATTTTTTATAGTTTAGCTACACATAAACAATTTCAAGGAATTGTTTTACACTCACACACACACACACACACACACTCACACATACCTATTTTCAGAATTTTCTAAATAGCAATTATTTTCTTTATATTTATAGTTTATAATCCATGGTATTTTTGGTATCCAAAAAATACTTACTTTTTGTTTCTACTTAAGTAATTTTAGTCTAAAATCACTTGCTAATCATAACAACACAGCAGAAGTTTGTTTTGTAAACATTTTACTTTATTATCAGCCTTTGTTTTCTGATACAATGCTTTAAAAATATCCTCTGTTGTATAAAGGACATTGTTGCAAAAAGGCAGCTCAAAACTTGTCCTTCCCTTCCTTTCATTGATCTGTTGCCTCTTAGGTGATATGAACAGCTGTCTCCAGCTCACCCACAAGCGAGCTGAACATAATAATAAGGTAGTGTTACTGGCCTGTATCTATGAATGATTATGCAGAGGGTGCCAGTTCTTTTACTAAAGATAAGGTAACAAAGATACCAGAGAAGAAAACTGGTTAGCAAAAGCAAACGAGTGCTCCCGACTTTAAGGTTTAGTTATTTCTCTGCTAACCACTGAGTTTCTCTTTCAGTTGGGTTTCCAATAAGGTGAAGGTGCCCTCTGTAGGAGACTCCCAGTAAATGCTGCTTCTTTATATTTGGGTGGCGACATAGAAGTTTTCCCCCCTTGCCAATTTACAAACAAACAAACAAGCAAACAACACAGTACTCTGTGCTAACACAAGTTCGAACTCTTTAAAAATGCTAGAGGGAAATTAGTATGAAGTACATAATCAGTCATATAAATCTAGTGCCTTTTCGAATGAAAGAAATTCAACACTGAGAAAGCTGTTACAGCACATTGGCGTTTGGTATTTACTGACATTGTGGTATGTAATAGGATGAATATTCTGAATTGAGAAATGTTGTTGAAAGCAGAAAGACAGAAGGTCTTGGCATAGTTCAGTGAAAAGTGGATCTAAACAGAAGAATCCACATGCAGAAAGACACATTCACCACCTAATAAATATACCTCCCCAAAAGGTCTTCTTATCTTCCTTTCTTATAAAGGTTACCATAATGCAGATTCATTATCAGTCCCACTGGGTAGCATATAGCTTGGTAAGAAATTGCTTTTGTTAGCATGCTCATGGAAAGAGATTAGCTATTTCACCAGATCTCCTGGGGCTATTTGAAATTTTGGGAATTCTCTCTGTAATTTAAAATGGAAGTTAAAGCCAATGTGAATAGACTAGGGAAAATCTCACAAATTACACCTCTCCATCTGGAAGTTTCTTCATCACTCATTGCAGAAGTACAAGCTGAAATCACATTTGTTACAGGCAGGAGAGATTTCATCAGTGATGATGCCATTATATGAATATTAATGTTTTAATAATGAAGCATTTTGGTTACAAAGAAAAATCTAAAATTTAAATGCTTGATAGTCTTTGGTTTTAAGTTTTGGTCTTTATTGACTTTGTGTATTACTTAAAGTTTGTCACTATTTTCATTTTTTGGATTATGACTTTAGTTTCTGTAGAATGTGTGTGTAGGAGTCTAGTATCACCTCTATAGCAATACAGGTGTTAGGGGATGAACAAGCGGACATGGGAGCATAAGAGAAAGGAATTGCTGCCTCCTTTTACCTATTCGTCTGCTTTTGTCCTTCAATATCTGTCAAATATCCCTTCTCTGTGAATCTATGTTTCCCATAGCATGGGCTATGTACCTCAACTACAACAACATTTGTGGAGCGATTATATACACGGGCAATGTGTATAGATCATCTTTATATAAGGCCTTATATAGATCATCTCATTTAATCCTCCTAACATACAAGAAAGACAGGCAATTATTATCCCACAACAAATATGAGGAAACTGAGGCTTGAGAGGCTAAATTATAGTCTATCCCAGGTCCTGCTTTCTTCTCCACTACGATACCCTCCCTTTTGATCTCACTTATTTGACCAGCTACCTTTCACATGCTCAACTTATTTGTGTCCCCGTATTCCTAACACAGCTGCCTAGTGAATCCCTAACCAGGACTAATGTAGCAATCTGCTATCCCTCTGGATGACTGAGAATTGCTAAAGATTGTGCCATAGCTATGCAGATTGGTATCCTTAATTATTCATGACTCTTAGTTACCAGCTTTAAATTTAAGCCCATTTATCTGGAAAGGGTGCTGAATAAGTTCACATCATCACATTAATAGGAAGTCATGGCTCTAGTTAGTCTTAGTGATGAGTGCAACCAGAGTTCAAACATCTCCTTATGCTATTCTGTGATCTCTGAAGACACATTTTCCAGATTTCTTCTTCCAGTTTCTTGGTCTAGATATTTCATATAGACGCATTCATGGTGCCTAGCTGCAACCTATGCTCCGTGCTTCTAACTCTACCATCAGAGATGGATTGAGGTTAGCTTTCTTGATACTCAAGGTCCGAAATCCAAGAAAAGGTTTTGATTGGGTCACCTTGGGACATGTATACATTTCTGGGTGAAGAAACCTGTCAAGGGCAGTATTAGGTAATGATTAAGAATGTGTGGGTTGTGGGGGTGCCTGGGATTTAAAGCCTGGTCTGTGCGTGACCAGGGACAAATTTACATCCTTGATTTCTTTATCTGCAAGAAAGGAGATAACAATTGTATCTACTTCGTTGCATTGTAATGGTGATTAAATAAGTTAATACAAAAGAATTTGAATAGTTTCTGCTTCTGAACACATTAGTTACCACTGATCACTCAGGCCTTGGGATTGGTTCAGGTTAACACAGATATCCACTCACAAATCAAACACTGTAGCCAATGAGGCAGAACCACTTAGCATTGAAGTTAACTTTTGAGGGATATGTTCAGTGTGGGGGGGCTGAGACATTTCCTAAAAGGGGGAGACTTTTCTAGATGAAAGGTTGAGGAGTGCTTGACAAATCGCCAGATGCTTGCTATACAATCGTGAAAAACATGTGCTTTTCTGTACCAATAGAGGACCATTCATCTATCTTATGTCCCCTGATCAGCTTTATTTCCTCTTCCCCTCAGTGATAATTCTAAAACTTCCTCAAATGCTATGTATACCTATCTCCTCATGTACTACATCCATATTCTGTAATGATAGTCCTGTTGCAGCAGGAAATTTAAGACAATCAAGTTTTCACCATTTCTTGTTGGGACTGTCACTAGAGGCTTCTAGCTGACTGTCTTTCCCAGTCTTGCCCTTCATCCATTCACATTATTTCCAGATCCACACAGAATATAAGTGTACCATCTTCAGTATAAGTCTGGTCAAGTGGTGCATATACTTAAAGTCTTCAATGGCACCACTTCACCTTCAGAATGAAGTCCAAGGTAGAGCATGACTTAGAAGAGCCCTCTTATGTCTCCTGTGTTGTAGTTAATACTCCCAGGTATAACTTTTATTTTAAAAAGTCTAAAGCGCTGAGTTTGTAAATTAAATTATGCTACTCCTATGATGAAAGTACTTCCATTTTTTTTTTCATTAGATACTGGACAGCATCCTGTTCTTATTCTTCATAGTATTCTTCATAACTTGTAATTTTACACCAGGTTGTTTACTTTTTTATTGTGTGACTACCTTTATTGGTATTAAGTTCCTTTAGACTTTTTCTATTTTATTCCTTATTATAGTATCTGTCACACATAGTGGTTGGAATATAGAAGGTATACAATATTCATTGAGTGATAAATGACCTACCTGTAGTAATATGAATATACCATGTCATTGCATATATCTGAGTTTTTGCTTGTGACTACATCTTCCAACATTTATGTTCTTAGCTAACTCTATCTTACCCTTTATGACTTCTTTCCAAGAAAGATTCTCTAAATCTGCAAGAAAGCAAAGTGTTTCATATCTATATTTGCACATTATCCCCTGTATGTCTCTATTTTATTATTTGTTATGTTTTACTTGTAGTATCTGTCTTCATTAATGACAGGGAACAGGTCTCAATCATCTTACCATCACTTAGCATGATGCTTAATATAAAGCAATCCTCAGGTTGAACTTTGCTTTCTTTAGAATGAAAATTAAACACTACCTGAATGACCAAACAAGTTTTGCATGAAATATTAAAGAATAAATTATTCAAATAATTATATTCTACCTCTTCTTTAATAACTTTCCTGAGAATATGAACCTAAATGTTTTTTATCTTCTTATTGTTTATTTTATAATAACTATTTAGCTATTAACCTATTATTAAATCTTATAAAATCATTGCTTGGAACTGCTATTTTTACTTTGAGCACTTTAAATTTTAAATGGGGTTATATCTCACTTTTTCACCTCACCAGCTGAAGAATGGGGGATTTTGTCCTGCATAACCCTAGAAAAAAAGCACATATGCATATAATAAGCACTTGTTCACTTCATTCAATTTGTAGTTTGTGTAAATTTAAGACATTTAGAATATCTTATGTACTGTATTAGTTAGCTTTTTCTAGTGTATAGAACCCAGAACTTTGTGGCTTAAAAAAAAATCAGTATTACATTTAGTTCGCACTTTTGTGAGAGGACTGAAATGGTATCTCTGGTCCAGGTCAGCTCAGCTAGGTTGTATGGGGTACAGTGGTTTCAATGTCTGATGATTAGCATATTGCCATTGTAGTTGAAGCTGGTGTCTTACCAGGCAGTTGTGTTGCCTGTGAATATTCTTGTACATGTTAACTTGTGGACACATGCAAACATTTTGTAGGTGCGATTCATGTTCCCCCCAAATTCACGTGCACAGGTCTTAACCACCGATGTGACCACTTTTGGAGATAGAGTAGAAAGTAATTAGGTTATGAAGTTATATAGTTGGGGTCCTAATCTGATAGGATTAGTGGCCTTATAAGAAGAGGAAGCAAGAGATCTCTCTCTCCATGTGCATGCAGAGAACAAGCCACGTGAGAACACAGTGAGAAGGTAGCTGTCTGCAAGCCAGGAAAAGACACCTCACCAGAAACCCAATCAACCAGCACCTTGATCTCGGACTTTCCAGACTCTAGGACTATGAGAAACAAATTTCCATTGTTCAAGCTACGTGGTCTATGATATTTTGGTATGGCTGCCTGAGAAGATTAAGACACCAGGGTACATATCTAAGAGCAGACTTGCATGCTAATATTAGATAGGTTAAATTGTTTTCCAGATTATCACTTTAAATCTCAAAAGCTGTTCGACGTTCTTCCCAATGCCTGATATTCTAAAACTTCTTTAATTTTGCCAGCCAGGTGGGTATGAAATGGAAACCAATGGCTTTTTAAATTTTTAATTAATTTATAGTTTTAGTTTATAGTTACTCATTACTAAGATTGTGAATTTTCTCATATGCTTTTTTAACATCGGCATTTTCTTCTTTTCTTTTTTTATCATTTTATTTTTTTTCCATCATGATAAGCATACTTTTTCATTCCCATTTCTTATTTCCCTCATCCTCCCACCCACCTCCCCTCTGATCACCAACCAGTTTGTTCTTTATAGTTGAGAGTCTATTTCTTGGGTTCTCTCTCTCTCTCTCTCTCTCTCTCTCTCTCTCTTTCTTCCTTTGCTCATTTGTTTTGTTTCTTAAATTCCACATATGAGTGAGATCATATGGTATTTGTCTCTCCGACTGGTTTATTTCACTTAGCATTATATCCCCTATCTCTAGCCATGCTGTTGCAAATGGCAAGATTTCATTATTTTTATGGCTGAATAATATTCCATTGTATATATACATCACCTCTTTATCCATTCATCTATTGACGGACACTTGGGATATTTCCCTAGTTTAGCAATTTTAAATAATGCTGCAATAAACATAGGGGTGCATGTATCCCTTTTGATTCGTTTTTTTTTTTTTTTTTTGTATTTTTGGGGATAAATACCCAGTAGTGCAATTATTGGATTGTAGGGTCATTCTATTTTTAATTTTTGAGGAACCTCCATACTATTTTCCACAGTGGCTGCACCAGCTTGCATTTGCACCAACAGTGCATGAGGGTTCCTTTTTCTCCACATCCTTCGCCAACACTTGTTTCTTGTGTTTTTTTTAATTTTAGCCATTCTGACAGGTGTGAGGTGATATCTCATTGTGACTTTGATTTCCATTTCTCTGATGATGAGTAGTGTTGAGCATCTTTTCATGTGTCTATTGGCTTTCTAGATGTCTTCTTTGGAGAAATATCTGTTCATGTCTTCTTTCCACCTTTTAATTGGATTATTTGTTTTTTGGGTATTGACTCATGTCAGTTCTTTATGTATTTTGGACACTAACCCCATACTGAATATGTCATTTGCAAATATCTTCTCCCATTTGGTAGTTTTGTTGATTGTTTCCTTTGCCATGCAGAAACTTTTTATTTTGATGTAGTCTCAAGGGTTTATTTTTGCTTTTATTTCCCTTGCCTCAAGACACCCATCCAGAAAAATATGGCCATGGCCAACGTCAGAGGGATTCCTGTCTGTGCTTTCTTCAATGATTTTTATGGTTTCAGATCTCACATTTAGGTCTTTAATCCATTTTGAATTTAGTTTTGTGTATGGTGAAAGAAGGTGGTCCATTTTTATACTTTTGCATGTGGCTGTCCAGTTTTCCCAACACGATTTGTTGAAGACATGTCTTTTCCTCACTGTATCCTATTCCCTTTGTCAAAGATTAATTGACCATATAATTGTGGGGTTATTTCTGAGTTTTCTGTTCTAATCTAGTGAACTGTGTGTCTATTTTTAGGCCAATACCATACTGTTTTAATTACTAGCACTTTGTATTATAATTTGAAATCTTAAATTGTTTTACCTCCAGTTTTGTTTCTCTTTTTCAAGTTTTCTTTGGCTGTTCAAGGGCTTTTGTGGTTCTACACAAACTTTAAGATGGTTGCACATTTGAATTTTCTTCTTCTGTCAAGTGTCTGTTCTTTTGCCCATTAAAATTTATACCATTTATGTGTTTTCGATTTATAGAATTCATTTATTTATTCTGAATACTAATCTTTTGGCAGTTATGTGTTGAAAATATATTTCCTACAGACTTGCTGGTTTTATCACTTTCTTTGTGACAGTTTTTGATAAACAGACATTCTTTTTTAAAAATTTTTCTGTTTATTTATTTTTGAGAAAGAGGGAGAGAAAGAGAGTGTACAAGGGGCAGAGAGAGAGAGAGGAAGCCAGAGGATCCAAAACATAGCACAGAGCCCAATGTGGGGCTTGAACTCATAAACTGCGAGATCATGAACTGAGCTGATATCCAATATTTAACCAGCTGAGCCACCCAGGCACCCCTATGAACATTCTTAATTTTAATGTAGTTGAATTCCTATTTTTTTTCTTTATGGATTTCACATTTTGTGTTTTGCATAAGAAGTTTTCCCTAGTCCAAGAGCACAGACTTATTCTTTAGTTTTTTGATAGAGTTTAATTTTGTTATTTCTTTATACACTTAAGTTGTTAATACAGTGAAAATCGATGGGTTTAGGGTGGTGGAGAGAGGCGAGCAAAGGTGTTGCTATTGGCATCTAGTAGGTAGATGCCAGAAATGCTGCTAAATATCCTATAATGCACAGGATGGTCCCTCAAAACAAAGAATTATCTGAACCAAAATATCAATAACTATGCTAAGGTTGAGGAATCCTTGGAGTAGTGGTTTGTATAATACAACTTTAGTCACTATTATTAAATACTTCATATATACTTTTAATAAAGTATACTTGGGTTGCCTGGGTGGCTCAGTCAGTTAATTGTCCAACTCTTGGTTTCAGCTCAGGTCTTACGGTTTGTGAGTTCAAGCCCTGTGTTGGGTTCTATCCTGGCAGTGTGGAGCCTGCTCAGGATTCTCTCTCTTTCCCTCTCTTACCCTCCTATGCTCGCTCTCTCTCTCTCTCTCTCTCTCTCTTTCTCTCTCTCTCTCTCAAAATAAATGAATAAACTTTAAAAAAGTTATACTCTACAACTGTGGGTGTAATTGGCTTCTGTACTCTGTGTATTTCTTCAAGTTGTTAAATTTGTGGTTCAAGCTTTTTAATCTTACTGGTTTTTTGATTACATGATTTATCATTATTGAAAGAACTATGCTAAAATCTCCAAGCCTATGGATTGATTTCACTCTTATAGTTCTTTTAGCCCTGTCAACTCTGGCTTTAAATAGTTTGAGGCATATCAAAGTGCCAGGAACCTTCTGGAATAGGCTCAACTGACCAAATCTGGACCACTTTCAACATGAAAATAAAGGATAATAAACTGATTGCAATCATTTAACTAAAGTAATAAATATATAATTTGGGAAGAAGAAAAGGCTTCTATTTATGATGGAACAAAAACTTGTAAATGTAGAATAATGGAGTGCTATTTGGCTGTCATCACTGTGCTGGTTGATTAAGGCAAGTCAGGAATGGATATTAAAGACAAGAGAAGAGGGGTACCTGGATGGCTCAGTCAGTTAAGCATCTGACTCCTTTTTTAAAATGTTTATTTATTTATTTTGAGAGAGACACAAACACACGCACACGCATACGCACAGAGAGAGAGGGAGAGATTGAGTGAGAGAGAGAGAGAGAGAGCATGAGCTGGATAGGGGAAGAAAGAGAGAGAATCCCAAGCAAGCTCTGCACTGTCATAGTAGAGCCTGATGCGGGGCTTAATGCCACAAACCATGAGATCATGACCTGAACCAAAATCAAGAACCAGATGCTCAATGGACTGAGCCACTCAGGTGCTCCAAGCATCTGACTCTTGATTTAAGCTTGGGTAGTGATCTCACAGTTCATGAGATAGAGCCCTATGTCAGGCTTTGCGATGATGGCACAGAGCCTGCTTGGGATCCTTTCTCCCTCTCTCTTTCTCTCTCTCTGCCCCTCCCCTTCTTTCTCTCTCTCTCTCTCTCAAAATAAATAAATGAACATTTAAAGAAAGACAAGAGAAGAATATACAAAATTTAAAAGGTGGTACAAATAAAACAACAAAATGAGATGATAGGTATGAATACAAAAATATTAGTGACTCCAATACATGTGAGAGACTATGGTCCTGCCACTGCCTTCTCAGTTGGGTACTTAGCCAACCCCAGCCTGCCCACAACCCTCTAGGCCTCATTGTGTTCCTGATCCTCAGCCCCACAAGTCTCTGACCCACCCCAAGCACACCACCACTTTTTTGATTCCAACACTTTTCCCACCTTGTCTGTGTTCCTCAGGAAGTGAAGGGAAGGAAAATAGGAAGAAGGCAGCAAAGTGCTCAAATGTGGGAAGCCAAAGTTGATCTGAATTTATAAAAGCCCTCACACTAAAGGTTTCCATGCTGTGCTTCTATCTCAAATTTCCACTTTTCATGTAGTTATCAGTTTTATAACATCTTACTTTCTTACCAGCTAATGGATGTACTTAAGAAAACATAAAGATTATTTTATCAAGAATTTTTAGTTTTGTTTTTGTTTTTCTTAAAGAGTTGGCCAGGGTACTTGGTGCTTTATAATGCCAGAGACAGAAGCTGGAGGTAAATATTTATTTATTTATTTATTTATTTATTTATTTATTTATTTATTTATTTATTTATATTTTTATTTTTAAATTTTATTTTTTTTAATTTACATCCAAATTAGTTACCATATAGTGAAACAATGATTTCAGGAGTAGGTTCCTTAGTGCCCCCTTACCAATTTAGCCCATCCCTCCTCCCACAACCCCTCCAGTAACCCTCAGTTTGTTCTCCATATTTATGAGTCTCTTCTGTTTTGTCCCCCTCCCTGTTTTTATATTATTTTTGTTTCCCTTCCCTTATGTTCATCTGTTTTGTCTCTCAAAGTCCTCATATGAGTGAAGTCATCTGATTTTTATCTTTCTCTGACTGACTAATTTCACTTAGCATAATACCCTCCTGTTCCATCCACGTAGTTGCAAATGGAAAGATTTCATTCTTTTTTATTGCCGAGTAATACTCCATTGTATTTATATACCACTTCTTCTTTATCCATTCATCCATCGATGGACATTTGGTCTCTTTCCATACTTTGACTATTGTTGATAGTGCTGCTATAAACATGGGGATGCATGTGTCCCTTTGAAACAGCACACCTGTATCCCATGGATAAATGCCTAGTAGTGCAATTTCTGGATCGTAGGGTAGTTCTATTTTTAGTTTTTTTGAGGAACCTCCATACTATTTTCCAGAGTGGCTGCACCAGCTTGCATTCCCACCAACAATGCAAAAGAGATCCTCTTTCTCTGCATCCTCGCCAGCATCTGTTGTTGCCTGAGTTGTTGATGTTAGCCATTCTGATAGGTGGAAGGTGGTATCTCATTGTGGTTTTGATTTGTATTTCCCTGGTGATGAGTGATGTGGAGCATTTTTTCATGTGTCAGTTGGCCATCTGGATGTCTTCTTTGGAGAAGGGTCTATTCATGTCTTTTGCCCATTTCTTCACTGGATTATTTGTTTTTGGGGGGTGGAGTTTGATAAGTTCTTTATAGCTTTTGGATACTAACCCTTTATCTGATATGTCATTTGCAAATATCTTCTCCCATTCTGTTGGTTGCCTTAATTTTGCTGATTGTTTCCTTCGCTGTGCAGAAGGTTTTTATTTTGATGAGGTCCCATTAGTTCATTTTTGCTTTTGTTTCCCTTGCCTCCGGAGATGTGTTGAGTAAGAAGTTGCTGCGGGCCAGATCAAAGAGGTTTTTGCCTACTTTCTCCTCGAGGATTTTGATGGCTTCCTGTCTTACATTGAGGTCTTTCATCCATTTTGAGTTTATTTTTGTGTATGGTGTAAGAAAGTGGTCCAGGTTCATTCTTCTGCGTGTCGCTGTCCAGTTTTCCCAGCACCACTTGCTGAAGAGACTGTCTTTATTCCACTGGATATTCTTTCCTGCTTTGTCAAAGATTAGTTGGCCATATGTTTGTGGGTCCATTTCTGGGTTCTCTATTCTGTTCCACTGATCTGAGTGTCTGTTCTTGTGCCAGTACCATACTGTCTTGATGATTACAGCTTTGTAGTATAGCTTGAAGTCCAGGATTATGATGCCTCCTGCTTTGGTTTTCTTTTTCAAGATTGCTTTGCTATTTGGGGTATTTTCTGGTTCCATACAAGTTTTAGGATTATTTGTTCTAGCTCTGTGAAGAATGCTGGTGTTACTTTGAATATGTAGATTGCTTTGGGTAGTATTGACATTTTAACAATATTTGTTCTTCCTATCCAGCAGCATGGGATCTTTTTCCATTTTTTTGTGACTTCTTCAATTTCTTTCATAGCCTTTCTATAGTTTTCAGTGTATAGATTTTTCACCTCTTTAGTTAGATTTATTCCTAGGTATTTTATGGATTTTTGTGCAACTGTAAATGGGATCTATTCCTTGATTTCTCTTTCTGTCGCTTCATTGTTGGTGTATAGGAATGCAAGCGATTTCTGTGCATTGTTTTTATATCCTGCAACTTTGCTGAATTCATGAATCAATTCTAGAAGATTTTTGGTGGCATCTTTTGGGTTTTCCATATAAAGTATCATGTCATCTGCGAAGAGTGAAAGTTTGACCTCCTCCTGGCCAATTTGGATGCTTTTTATTTCTTTGTGTTGTCTGATTGCAGAGGCTAAGACTTCCAATACTATGTTGAATAACAGTGGTGAGAGAGGGCATCCCTGTCTTGTTCCTGACCTTATAAGGAAAGCTCTCAGTTTTTCCCCATTGAGGATAATATTGGCATTGGGTCATTCATAAATGGCTTTATGATCTTGAGGTATACTCCTTCTATCCCTACTTTCTTGAGGGTTTTTATCAGGAAAGGATGGTGTATTTTGTCAAATGCTTTCTCTGCATCTATTGAGAGGATCATATGGTTCTTGTCCTTTCTTTTATTGATGTGATGAATCATGCTGTTTTGTGGATATTAAACCATCCCTGCATCCCTGGTATAAATCTCACTTGGTTGTGGTAAATAATTTTTTTAATGTATTGTTGGATCCATTGGCTAATATCTTGTTGAGGATTTTTGCATCCATGTACATCAGGGAAATTGGTCTATAGTTCTCCTTTTTAGTCTCTGTCTGGTTTTGGAATCAAGGTAATGCTGGCTTCATAGAAAGAGTTTGGAAGTTTTCCTTCCATTTCTATTTTTTGGAACAGTTTCAAGAGAATAGGTGTTAACTCTTCCTTAAATGCTTGGTAGAATTCCCCTGGAAAGCCACCTGGCCCTGGACTCTTGTTTTTTGGGAAATTTTTGATTACTAATTCGATTTCCTTACTGGTTACGGGTCTGTTCAAATTTTCTATTTCTTCCTGTTTCAGTTTTGGTAGTGTATATGTTTCTAGGAATTTGTCCATTTCTTCCAGATTGCCCATTTTATTGGCATATAATTGCTCATAATATTCTTTTATTATTGTTTTTATTTCTGTTGTGTTGGTTGTGATCTCTCCTCTTTCATTCTTGATTTTATTTATTTGGGTCCTTTCCTTTTTCTTCTTGATCGAACTGGATACTGATTTATCAATATTGTTAACTCTTTCAAAGAACCAGCTTCTGGTTTCATTGATCTGTTCTACTGTTTTTTTTTTTTTTTTTTTTTTTTGGTTTTGATAGCATTAATTTCTGCTCTAATCTTTATTATTTCCTGTCTTCTGCTGGTTTTGGGTTTTATTTGCTATTCTTTTTCCAGCTCCTTGAGGCGTAAGTTTAGGTTGTGTATCTGAGATCTTTCTTCCTTCTTTAGGAAGGCCTGGATTGCTATATTCTTTCCTCTTATGAGTGCCTTTGCTGCGTCCCAGAGGTTTTGGGTTTTGGTGTTATCATTTTCATTGGCTTCCATATACTTTTTTTTTTTTTTTCAACGTTTATTTATTTTTGGGACAGAGAGAGACAGAGCACGAATGGGGGAGGGGCAGAGAGAGAGGGAGACACAGAATCAGAAACAGGCTCCAGGCTCTGAGCCATCAGCCCAGAGCCCGACACGGGGCTCGAACTCACGGACCGCAAGATCGTGACCTGGCTGAAGTCGGACGCTTAACGGACTGCGCCACCCAGGCGCCCCTTCCATATACTTTTTAATTTCCTCTTTAACTTCTCGGTTAGCCCATTCATTCTTTAGTAGGATGTTCTTCAGTCTCCAAGTATTTGTTACCTTTCCAAATTTTTTCTTGTGGTTGATTTTGAGTTTCATAGCGTTGTGGTCTGAAAATATGCACGGTATGATCTCGATCTTTTAGTACTTACTTAGGGCTGATTTGTGTCCCAGTATATGGTCTATTCTGGAGAACGTTCCATGTGCACTGGAGAAGAATGTATATTCTGCTGCTTTAGGATGAAATGTTCTGAATATATCTGTTAAGTCCATCTGGTCCAGTGTGTCATTCAAAGCCATTGTTTCCTTGTTGATTTTTTGATTAGATGATCTGTCCATTGCTGTGAGTGGGGTGTTGAAGTCTCCTACTCTTATGGTATTACTGTTGAAGAGTTTCTTTATGTTTGTGATTCATTGATTTATATATTTTGTGCTCTCACGTTTGGCGCATAAATGTTTACAATTGTTAGGTCTTCTTGGTGGATAGACCCCTTAATTATGATATAATGCTCTTCTGCATCTCTTGATACAGTCTTTATTTTAAAGTCTAGATTGTCTGACATAAGTATGGCTACTCTGGCTTTTTTTGACCATTAGCATGATAGATGATTCTCCATCCCCTTATTTTTCAATCTGAAGGTGACTTTAGGTCTAAAGTGGGTCTCTTGTAAACAGCATATAGATGGATCTTGTTTTCTTATCCATTCTGCTACTCTGTGTCTTTTGATTGGAGCATTGAGTCCATTGACGTTTAGAGTAGTGAAAGATATGAATTCATTGCCATTATGATGCTTGTAGAGTTGGAGTTTCTGGTGATGTTCTCTGGTCCTTTCTAATCTTTTGTTGCTTTTGGTTATATATATGTTGCTTTTGGATATATATATATATATATATATATATATATATATATTCATCTTTTCTCCCCTCAGAGAGTCCTCCTTAAAATTTCTTGCAGGGCTGATTTAGTGGCCACAAAGTCCTTCAATTTTTGTTTGTCTCAGAAACTTTTTATCTCTCCTTCTATTTTGAATGACAGCCTTGCTGGATAAAGAATTCTTGGCTGCATATTTTTCTGATTCAGCACACTGAATATATCCCGCCACTCCCTTCTGGCCTGCCAAGTTTCTGTGGATAGATCTGCTGCAAACCTGATCTGTCTTCCCTTGTAGGTTAGGGACTTTTTTTCCCTTGCTGCTTTCATGAGTCTCTCCTTGCCTGAGTATTTTGTGAATTTGACAATGATATGCCTTGTTGATGGTTGGGTTTTGTTGAATCTAATAATGGGGGTCCTCTGTTCTTCCTGGATTTTGATGTCTGTGTCTTTCCCCAAGTTAGGAAAGTTTTCTGCTATGATTTGCTCACATAACCCTTCTACCCCTATTTCTCTCTCTTCCTCCTCTGGGACCCCTATGATTCTGATGTTGTTCCTTTTTAATGAATCACTGATGACTCTAATTCTTAAATCGTGCTCTTTTGCCTTAATCTCCCTCTTTTATTCTGCTTTGATATTCTCTATAGATTTGTCCTCTATATCGCTGATTCTCTGTTCTGCCTCATCCATCCTGCCACCGCTGCATCCATTCATGATTGCAGCTCAGTTATAGCATTTTTCATTTCATTCTGGCTATTTTTTACTTCTTTTATCTCTGCAGAAAGGGATTCTATTCTATTTTCGACTCCAGCTAGTATTCTTATTATCATCATTCTAAATTCTGGTTCAGACATCTTGCTTGTATCTGTGTTGGTTAAATCCCTGACTGTCGTTTCTTCGTGCTCTTTCTTTTGGGGTGAATTCCTTTGTTTTGTCATTTTGAAGGGAGAAAAGGAATTAATGAGGTAGAAAAATTGAAATTAAAAATATTAAAATTTAAAAAAATATTAAAATTAACAATTAAACACACACCCACACACAAAAATTGAATAGATGATGCTAGATCCTTGGTGTGTTTGGCCTCGGTGTTGAAGGTGGTTTGATAGATTAGAGTAAAAAAAAAGGGAGGGGGGAGGGAAGAAAAAAAAAGGAAATCGTTTGAGAATTAGAAAGAATGAATACCCTGAAATAGACTAAAATGAGGTGATGGGCAAAATAGAATTTGAAAAAAAAAACCAAAAGTAGAGAATATAGTAGAAAAAACTTAAAGAAAAATATTTTTAATAAAAATTAAAAATAAATATGAATTTTCTCATTTTCTGTATTTAAGAAAAAAGAAAAGAAACAAAAAAGAAAAAAGATAAAAAAAGAAAAAAAGGAAAAAATCGTTTGAAAATTGGAAAAGTGAATGCACTGTAGTAGACTAAAATAAAATGATGGAAGTAGAATAGAATTTGAAAAACTTTACATAACAGCAAGAAATATCGTAATAAAAATTAAGGAAAGATATTTTTAATAAAAATGAAAATAAAAATAAATTTTTTCTCTTCCTGTATTCAAGAAAAAGAAAAGAAGTATAAAAGAGAAGAAGGAAAAAGAAAAAAAAAAGAAAGAAAATTTGAATAGATGAACCTGCTAACAAATTGAAGTAGGACTGAAATTGCTTCATTTTCCCCTGGAAGTCAGTCCCTGTAGCTCTTTATAGTCCATAAATTAAGCCGGCGTTGAGGTTTGTGTTCTCGAAGAGCGAAGTTGGCCCAGTTGGGCGGGGCTCAGTGTAACAGCTCCGGTCTCCACTAGATGGCGCTGCTAGCCTACTGGGGTGGATTGTTGCGGAGCTCCTAAGTGCGTCTGCGCATGCGTGGGAGCGGGGACCATGGCACCACCCAGCCACCCAGTCTGTTCTCTGGGATCAGCAATCGCGCACCCATCCTGTGTCTTCAGCTCTCGTCCACTCCGTGACCAGGCCACAGGCAGTACCTCTCTTCCGAGTTTTGTCTCAGATGCGGCTGTTTTTCCCGGCCCCTTACGTCCAAAGGACTGTGGCTTTGACCCGTCCCCCCCCCCCCCGCGGGAAGGTCTCACCGAGGAATGGCCGAATGAGTAATGGCCGATTATTGGCTGCACCCAGAAACACCCGCTGAACCCTGATGCTGCCGGTGCCCCGAGACTGCGGCCAGGTGCCAGCCCGCCTCAGAAAATGTTTGCGAGATAGTGTAGCAGCAGCGTTTAAGGGATTATGGAAAATCACAACACACATCTGGCACCAGGCTTCACCCTCAACAACCTTGCCCCAGCACCAGTGAATGTGGCCGCCTTCGGGGGTCTGCTGGGACCAGGTGGCTTCAACAGTCTCTACCAAATATCCTTCCAGCAGTGGAACCGCTTTTCCCCGTGTGGCCTGAGAACCTCCCGGACCCCATTCTGTTCCTGGGGATTCGCCCTTCCCACCAGAGCACCGCCAGGTATGGAGCTGCGGAGTTGCAGCCTTTGCGCTCCCTTTGTTTACAGTCTTAAGGAATTTAAACCGTCTCCTTTCTCCTTTCTCCCTTTACAGTTTAGTCCCTGCGGCTGTTTCCAATTTTCCACTTTCTCTCCAGCTGCTTTTGAGGAGGGGTGCTTTTCCCGTATTCTCCCCCCTCCCCAGTCTCCGTCTTCTCTCTGCCCGCAAAAGTGGTTCCCTACCTTCCGCAGCTTCTCGCTCCCCAAATTCCTCTCTCTGTGCCTCGTACCTGTTGAATTCTGTGGTTCAGGTTGTGCAGATTGTTGTGTTGATCCTCTAATCAGTTTGCTAGTTGTGTAGGATGGTTCATTGTTGGTCTGGCTGTATTTCATGGACGCGAGACACACAAAAAGCTTCCATGCTGTTCTGCCATCTTGGCTCCTCCCCTCTGGAGGTAAATATATGTGATATCTGAAGTTTTAACATTTGAGCCAAATGAATGAATTTTAAAAGTCTAAAGGCCTGGTTTCTTAAAATTGGAAAGGGAGTTCTAGCTTAAGTCACTTTTCCAAGGAACATAACAATAATTCAGAATGAGAATCCAGGTTTTTGTCATGACTCCTGACTTCTATACTGTGCTCTTCCTACTTTAACTGTAAAAACAAGCACATAGGGATATAATTACTAGCAGGAGGAGAATAAGAGTAGGAAATTATCCAGGATTTTTTCACCTCAACTGAACCAGAGTAACTTCCTTTGATTCACATGTTATTTTCCTTATACTGATTTATTAGAAGAAAGTGTTCTTATGTTAGAAGCAAAGATTGAAATCACTGATTGAATAGATGTGATATTTCTTTGTAGATACAAACTCTGCTTTCTCAGGCATCTTATTTTCTTATCCCATGACCCAGGAAAATAGATGAGAGTCATTTTTTGTGTTCTGTATGTCATCTTTTTTTCCCAAATATTATCCCTGTTTTCCAAGATTTTTAATTAGGCAATCACAAGGTTGTATGTCCAAGCTTTCTATGTAATAAAGTAGTAGTTGAATATTCCACCCGAGATTATAACTATGTCATACTTCCCAATGTAATTTTTTATAACTTAAAAATATGCCTGGATTTTATTCACAGAATGAGCCATAATGTGGTAGGTCTGTATGCACTCCTTCTTGCCCCGCTTCCTACTTCCCAGAATCGCCTCGGTGTAGTTACCCAGGTACTTTGGGGGTACCGCATGGACTTTAGGGATACAAAGAATCTTGGCATCCTTCTTTGAAATGCTGAGGCAGAAGTATAAGCCTCACTTTCTGTGTGGGTGACAGTGGGGGAATGTGGTCCGAATTGCTTCTGGCAGACATTTGGCAATCCTGTTGCAAAGGTGACTTGAGATGAAGCAGATATCCCAGAGAGCAGCACCAAAAGAAAGAGTCACTACTAAGTCCAGCAACTATGGAACTTATCCTATCTCTGGACTTCCTAATCACTGGGGCTCATAAACCTACCATGTTGTTTGTGCTTTCTTGATACACACACACACACACACACACACACACACCAACTCACAGTAACATTAAAGAAAAAAACAGAATGGAATGAAAGCAAACCAGCCAAGGGCATCAATCGTGAGAAAAATTTGATCATGATTAAAGGTAAGAATTAGAGCAAGGACAGCCAGGCTTTGCAAAAGTTGGTCAAATGATAACAAATGCTTATGAAAATAGGCTTTATGATTTTTTTGTCAAAAATTGATAATGATTGGGGCGCCTGGGTGGCTCAGTCAGTTAAGCGGCCGACTTTGGCTCAGGTCATGATCTCGCGGTCCGTGAGTTCAAGCCCCACGTCAGGCTCTGTGCTGACAGCTCAGAGCCTGGAGCCTGTTTCAGATTCTCTGTCTCCCTCTCTCTGACCCTCCCCTGTTCATGCTCTGTCTCTCCCTGTCTAAAAAATAAATAAAACGTTAAAAAATTTTTTTAAAAATTGATAATGATTGTAAGTAGCTTATTAACGTTTCAGAAGTATGCATTAAAGGAGCAACACAATAGCAGTTCCAAAGCTGTTCAGGCAAATGTACCCATTTAGGAGTTCATGTTAGAAGCTTAGTGTCAGTTGTTAACATACGTTGGTCACATCACTGATACTAAATTTAGACGTGAGTTTTTCTTATTTACTGTAAGATGCACTCAGTTAGGGCACAATTCTTTTTTGACTCTATGTGGAAGGTGTCTGAGGCAATTTTGTGGAAGACAAGGAACTCAGATGGTAAATCTAACGTGTCCCAGATGTTATCCACATGGCCAGAAATATTAGGGCAGTGCTTTTACTTGAAAAAATAAATATTGACCTGAGAAAGGCAGTAAAAAGGACAAATACTGTATGAGTCCACTTATATGAGGTACCTAGAGTAGACAAATTGATGGAGACGGAAAGAGCAGAGTTTACCAGAGACTGAGGAGAAGGGACATCGGGGTCACTCTTTAATGGGTGCAGAATTTCTGATTGGGAAGACCAAAAGGTTCTGAAAATGGGTAGTGGAAATTGTTGCACAACATTATGAATGTATTTAATGACACCGGAGTGTGCACTGAAAAATGGCGAAATGGTAAAGTTTACGGTATGTATATTTTACCAAAACAGCCATTGACAGCACACAATTTGGTGTATAAATTCAATTATAAATGCTTCCACTTTCCCCTCCTTCCCCCCAAAGTGAGAGTCTGTGTGAGGTGGCCAGCTGGATGAACAGAAAGTGGGTGGGGGTTAAGAGGGGCCAAGAGAAGCAATGTGTGTATGGATCAGGACATGATTCTCTCTCATCCCCCTTCCCCCCTTTTTTTCTCTTTGTTTTTAAAACTGACTTACTGTGTTACTTAATGTACAAAAATTAATGTCCCTGTCTAACTGACCTAATTTCAAAGCAACTTCATTTTTTAAAAAAGGCACCTGGGTGGCTCAGTCGGTTAAGTGTCTGGCTCAGGTCATGATCTTGTGGTCTGAGTTCGAACCCCACGTCCAGCTCTGTGCTGACAGCTCAGGGCCTGGAGCTTGCTTCAGATTCTGTGTCTCCCTCTCTCTGCCCCTGCCCCCCTCAGTCTCTCTCTCTCTCTCTCTCTCTCTCTCTCACTCTCTCAAAAATAAATACATGTTAGAAAAAACATTTTTTAAAATGCTAGACATCAATATCCAGATCTTAAAATAGAATGTGGTACTTTGTCAATGAATGACCAGCAATGAATCACCAAATAGGGGAAAATATTAGCTTCAACCTGGAGACAATCTATTTACTCATTTAAAGTGTGAATTCAGGGTTAAAGCACTGCCCATAACTCTTCAGCCTAAGCTGGGAATACTTTTAAGATGGAGATCTTCCTGTTTCTTGGAGCGCCATATTCTACCCAACACAGTTGTGACTACTGGAATATGCCCCTTAACTTGGGTCAAAGCCTCAGCCCTCATTCCATCAATACATCATATCCCATTTTCATATGATAATAATACCTTACATTTATTGAATTCTTGCTGCATGCAGGTACCATGCTAAATGTTTTGAGTGCACCACCTCATTCTACCCTCATAACAACTGTGGGAAGCAAGTTGTGTTTTTACTCTTAAATGTTTTCATTTTTATAAAAAAAAATTGTTAGCTTTCTTGTAAAACAAAACAAAAACAAAAACAAAAAAAGCATCTGAGTATATCTCTTCAAAGAGTTTCTGTGACCCAGCCATCTGCTTGCATTACAGCAAGCTAGATCTCCATCTCTGCTTCAGCTTCTCCAAAACATCCCGTGAAGTGTAATGCTTAAGGATGCAAGGGTGAAGAAAATTCATAATCTTGATCACTTTCCCGAAACATAATGTAATGAACCCCACTTGCAAAGTTCACAGCACAGATTCTCCTGATGCAGTGGAAATTGAGCTCGCTTTATTTATTTTTAATTTAAATGGACTATTGAGATCTCCTATTGTATTTCCTTTATAATAGGCACATGATCTGTGACCAGTGATCTCTGTTTTCTGCATCGAGACTAACTTCTTAACTTTCTTGCTAGCAATGACTATTTTTTACTAGTTCAAATATGTAGTTGATTGGGACTTAACGTTATTATTCTTGTTATTTCTAAAATGCCTAGTTTCTTCATGTGGTTTATAGTACATGGATGAGACACAGATTAAACAGCTTTCTATTTCCAATCAGACTCAGATTCACAAAACACAAAGGTAAAAGCATTCAGATTTGTAAGTATTTTTCTGCATATATTTATTTTGCATTCCTCTGATGTACGATTGCATAATATAGATTCATGAGAAAGGAACACGTACGATAAATGTAGGGTTTAAGAAACTCCAATGATTTCAAATTAGCATAACTTCACTCAACCACTGAGAGCACACTATTTGAAATATTTTATGTTGGCACCAGTTTCTCTGTATTTCTTTTTTTTTAATTTTTAATCTGAAATTTATTGTCAAATTGGTTTCCATACAACACCCAGTGCTCATCCCAACATCTCTGTATTTCTTTATTACTGGATCTCATTACTTGATTTTTATTTATTTATTTATTTTTAATCTTATTTTTATTTTTTGGAGAGAGAGCACATGAGCCCGGCACGGGGCTCCATCTCAGGGCCCTGGGATCATGACTCTGATCCAAATCAAGAGTTGGACGCTCAACCGACTGAGCCATCCAGGCTCCCCTCATCACTGGGGATGAACAAATATATCTGAACAAATATATCTAAACAACTATAGAAGTAAGTTTCTGGCGCACTTTGATTAGTCTGTGCCACTTTATATCTACTGTCATTAAAGATCTTCCTTTGGAGTTCTCACTTCTAACTCCATTCCGTAATCCATAACCTCCCATCGTACTGCTCTGTTAAATCTGCCTGGCTTTCTCTCTGTAATGTCAAGCAGTCTTGGTTAAAAGTTGGATACGGTGGGGAAAGCTTCCTGAGAATACAGGCCACTGAGCCCTTCAAACCTCTTTATTTAACACTGTCCCTCAAGCAACAAGGTTTGTTTCTTCTAGGAGTAGGTAGCTCAGAGAACACTCACTGTTCTAGTAGTGTGTGGCCCTGAGCAGTAAAGGTCTTCGTGACTTTTCAGTAGTATTTAGTACTACCTTTTAGGTCTCAAATAAGACGTCACCATTAGAATTTAAAAGCAAAAGCTAAATTTAAACGTCAAGGAATAGAAAGGCCGATAAAGATACCTGTCCTGCCCACCCACGTTTTATCATAACCAAATTAAAACAACCATTAAAGTTATTTATTTTAAGCCATTTGATATGCAATCCACAGTGCCCACCCAGACTAGAATTTGCAGGGTGGTAGAATATTACATATTTAATATCTCAGTAATCATAACTATTAAAATAATCATAATAACACTTTGCATTTACTGAGTACCTTTCATCCAAGAATCTCAAAGCCCTCTCTAAACATTAATTAGTTCTCCCAACATTTCTACCAGATAGATAAATATCACCATCCCTTTCCCCTGGTGAGGAAACCGATACCAGGTGTTTGTGAGCAGTCCCCAGGCTATTCCCTGAGGCTGTGACAGTTCTGGAGTGCTATCTCAGTGAACAAAATTCCCACCTAGTGCGAACTTCTTTCTTTACTTTACATTCATTCTAAGTAGGCTAGGTTCCCAGAGAGCTGTTTTAAAATTGTCAATGAGCTGTAAAATAATTTTAAGAATATACGTAAATCTCCAATGAAACTAATAAAAATAGGACCACAGGAATAGGCATGCATGTGAACATGCATTTCTGACATGCATTTCTAAATCTTTGTTCCCCAAATATCACAACAAGTAAGACTGAAGTCTATAATCAATTTGTACCTGCCATGATTTTTCTCTTTCATAATTAAGCCGTATCACTATTTTTACTTTCTACGCTTGTTCAATTTCCTTGTCGTGTTTCTCATAGAAAAGTTTAACTCTCCAGCTGATTCAATTTCTTTTAAGTTGAGCTGTTGTAGATAAAAATTGAAACCATCTGCATTTATTCCTTTATGCTTATGATACTGAAAACTTTAAATACAGTCAAATTTACATGGGAAAAAAGACCTTGGGCTTTTGAGATGAAGTTTTTGCTTTATTCTTTCTCTATTTGTCTTGGCATTCTAGTTACCACTTAATTTTATACCCAATTTTTCACTTTTCTGTTTTATACTTATATGGAGCTTAGTAATTTTTCACTTTAGATATTCATTGTGAATAAATGCCCACTGCAAACATGCCTTGCTCACTATATTCAATTACACAACACAAAATTTTACACATACATTAATTAAAAGATAGGATTTTCAAGAGTCAGACAATTATGTCCCAGACAGAAATTTATAGTACCAGAACAGTATAGACAGTGTCATAGATATTCAAATCCTATAAACCAATTCAGAACTAGTTATGTTAATGGTTTTCAAATGTTAATTATAGAGTCTGAGAGCTCTTAATGTTAAGTTAGAGTCCTTTAAATAGATAATATTAAGTTTGGTGCCAGACCATCTACTTATCCATGTCTAGAAATTTGGGAGAGTTGGAGGATAAAAGTGATGTGTATTTGTTGTTCTTTTAATCATTTATTGATATCCTAAAGCTATTCAAGTAAATTCACTTTTATTTAAAGCATGTGAACTTTGTGTCATAAATTTTGATTACACTGTCCACCATCTTAATATTTGGGCTCTATTGAAATATGTCTCATCTTTTATCTGCTTTTCTATAATTTCCTTACTTCCTTATTTATCTTCTACCAACCCTTTTGCTGTTCTGTTTCCTGAAGAACCATTTGCTTGAGAATATCCTCTACCACAGAATGTGGGTCCAAAATATTTTTATCCCTATGTAGTGTGTAGTGAAATTTATGTTGGTTTTTCTAAACCCCAGTGATGTTATCTAATTAGATTGCCTGTCATAATCATTAACACAGCTCTTATGTTTAAGAAGTAACCTAGTTTTAGAAGTCAGAGCTGCCATTTTGTTCTAATTGAGCATTCTTTCCATTTATGTATGCAGAGCTGTGATTTTTTTAAAGTTTACTTTGATGCTTTTATTTTCTAGATTTCCTATTTTAAAACACTAAATAACTTCTATATAGCCGTTATATATGCACCCCATTTTATATGACATAGAAACCTGAATCAACATGAATTCAAGTTTCTGATGGTTGGCAATGTTGAAAAATAAGAAGCTGATAATGATTGTGGTAACTCTGACCCATTCAAGGCACAAAGCGATGTTTGGATACATGTTGGTCTGAGAGCTATCCTTCTTTTTTTTTTAAATTTTTTTTTTTCAACGTTTTTATATTTATTTTTTTTTGGGACAGAGAGAGACAGAGCATGAACAGGGGAGGGGCAGAGAGAGAGGGAGACACAGAATCAGAAACAGGCTCCAGGCTCTGAGCCATCAGCCCAGAGCCCGACGCGGGGCTCGAACTCACGGACCGCGAGATCGTGACCTGGCTGAAGTCGGACGCTTAACCGACTGCGCCACCCAGGCGCCCCTGAGAGCTATCCTTCTAAAAGTGAAAATGTTCTTCAAACTATTGGTACACCTTTCATCTTCTAAGATTTGCTAAAAAGGATGGGCAATATTTCACATGCTTTTGATGGATTCAGAAACACCTTCTTCCAAAACTTACCTTTAAATACAATTTCACATCTGACATCTTCAACTAACTAAACCCCTGAGTCACCAAGAGCAGAGTCAGTTCACCCCCTCTCTCACCCCACACCCCAGGTTAGTATCAGGGCCAGACTTGCAGACAGAAGGGCCCCAGGCAATCTTTTCAGCCTCCCACAAAATAATTATTGAGTAATCACTCAAAGCAAGGATTAAGTTGTTGCAGGTTAAGAGAAACAAGAAGTGGGCTGAGAATAATTGGGTTTTGCTGGTAGCTTACCTGAGATGCTAGTTTAAAATACTTCCTTTAGTGGAATATGGTATACTCCAGGAAGGAAGGTCTCAAGAGCTAAAACATTCATGTCTAAAAAGAAAATTATGGCATAGTTGACTCTATATCACCTGATTTAAGGTGTGTGGATATTGGGAATAAAAAGGTTTTTTTGTTTCCTGTTGTTTTTTTTTGTTTTGTTTTGTTTTGTTTTGTTTTTAAATCAAGAGCTAAATAAAACTAAATATTTAAGAAAAAATATTTAAGAGCTACATAGAAGTAAAAAAATGAGAACTTTTGTCAAGGACAAAGCAATAGCTACTGCATTTTACTCATTTAAATAACAGAAACACCAGAGGAATAGAACTATATAAATATTTCTCAAACCAATATAAGTATACTTAAGTTCAGATATTGTAGATATTTGAGAAGAGACTAAGAATTGCAAGAGGGAGAAATAGGTTTAGGCTCAGAAAAGGAGGGAACAGGTATGCAGAACTAAAGACAAGAAGAAATTAGAAACACCCCAAGAAAAAAAGGCCCCTTCTTCATTTCCTCTGATCCTGATTACCTGGTTCCCAGCATCTCCTTGATCTAGTTCCCCTCAGCCAATTCTTACCTCTGTGTGGGTCGAAGAGCTATAGGCTGTGCTAGCTCACCCTTTCCCTAACAGGCTGGGCAACAATCATCCCTATCAGTCTCAGCCTGTCACCCTCTCTCCCTTTACCATCTCCTTTGAGAGACTCATTGCCCCCACTGTCTGCTTCTGATGGGTCTCTGATAATGAAATTTGTCCTACTCTTTCATATCTGTATATATAATATGTGTGAAACGAAAATAAGGAAAGACCTCAAATCTCCTTTCTAAAAGATTTTAAGAAAACTCTTGACACAAATTTTCCATCGATTAAGTTATATTTGACACAATTAATTATTTAAATTATTTTCAACACAGATCACTTTCATAGCATACAAAATAGTACGTTAGATTTGTTTATTTGTTTACACATTTAGCACCTCTAAACGATCTCAAGTTCCTCCATGAAAAGGGTGCATATGACCAATACCTATGTTTTGAGAGCCTAGCATAAAACCTGGCACAAAGCAGGTACCATACATAAGTTTTAAACTAATGATTAAGTAGCAATTTTTACTCAGAGGTAACATCCACTTATTCAACAAATATTTGTTCAGTTCTTACTGTGCATCGGACACTAATGACATTGGGGATGCATCAAAATATGATACAGAAGAAGCTTTCTGTCCTCTGGATCCTACATTGTAGCTACAGATAGAGGAACATAGCTTTTGTGAAAAACAAGTTAGAAATACACAGATTGAGAAGAAATCAAGGCATCAAACTACTTACTGTCATGAAATTAGTTCAGCTTTTGGAAAGAGAGAGTATATAAAGGGACAAGAAGGGCAAAGGCATCCTCGTGTGCATAGTTGGTCATAACTGTTGCTTTTTCTCATAACATTTTTACAGATGTCTGAATAAAGGTACTCTAATAATAATTGTTAATAAGTAATAGATATATCTTAAGAATATATACAATTCAGTCTAAAAAAACTAAACATTTGATTCCAAGGTACTGTAAGTATCATGATAATTAATTATTAAGTTTTCTAAATAAAACAACTAAATTAAACTAATTTAAAATAAAATTTAGCATCTCATTTTCAAAAGCACAGTTTAAGTTTAAAATATATCTCAATTAAAGTGTTCAAGTACACAGTTGCTATGTAAAGCAGCTTTGTTATTTGAAAGTTTTTGAGCTAACTCTTTATGATTGAAATGGTATATTTATTTATAAGTCATATTACCAGAATTTTTGAGCAAATGATTTTCTGGGTAAAAGTGAATAAAATTACCTGCAAAATAACAATTCATTTCTTGTAGCTAGAATTTGATACTTTCTTTGAGACTGCTAATTTAAAAATACTGAAAAAATATGTCCTTGTTAATAAAGAGAACAAAGCAAAAGTTTCAAAATGGTCATCTATTGAATTATAACAGAACATTGAAAATCCAAATCAATGTCTGTGAGATGTTCTTTGAATAATTCAAAACAGTATACGTTATCTATGACATTAGACTAAATTATTATAATTTCCCATTATGTAGTCAGTGTAGTCCTGGCTTTGTTCTCCATGGGACAAGTTAATTAACACTGGACTAATTATTTAATGTCTTTATATGTCAACTATCTCATCTGTAAAATAGGGATAATGGTAAAATTGTCTGGATTATTATATGAGATAATCCGTGGAAAGCACAGCCTGACATATCCCTACATGTATCCTGATTTTTAAATTGCATATGGGATCGTATAATATACCTTATCCTCAACCTTTTCTTCCTTTTTTTTAAGTTCACTCATTTATTTTGAGAGAGGCAGAGAGTGTGAGTGCAAGTGCAAGCACGGAAGGGACAGAGAGACAGGCAGAGAGAGAATTCTAAGCAGACTTCACACTGGTAGCTCAGAGCCTGACACGGGGCTCAGTCACTCAAATTGTGAGATAATGAGTGGGCTGAAATCAAGAATCAGACACTTAACCAACTGAGGTACCCAAGTGCCCCTAAGACTTTTCCATTAATAATGCATTGCATAGAGTAGAAGTCAATAACTATTTGTGGGACGAATAAATTGAATAAATGATTCTTGCACACATGACTTTTGATACCAGTATTTTTTGATAGCATTAATGTATTTTTTCATCAGACAGACATACTATGATTCAATAACTTCTATTTCATGTTTTTTGTTTTTATTTTTAAAATTTTTTTTTCAACGTTTATTTATTTTTGGGACAGAGAGAGACAGAGCATGAACAGGGGAGGGGCAGAGAGAGAGGGAGACACAGAATCGGAAACAGGCTCCAGGCTCTGAGCCATCAGCCCAGAGCCTGACGCGGGGCTGTAACTCACGGACCGCGAGATCGTGACCTGGCTGAAGTCGGACGCTTAAACGACTGCGCCACCCAGGCGCCCCCATGTTTTTTGTTTTTAGAGAGAGAGAGCATACGCAGGGAAGAGGGGTAGAAGGGTAGAGGGAGAGAGAGAGAGAGAGAGAGAGAGAGAAATCTTAAGCAGGCTCCACGCCTAGCGTGGAGCTTGACTCAGGACTCAATCCCATGACCCTGGGATCATGACCTGAGTTGAAATCAAAAGTTGGATGCTCAACTGACTGAGCCACCCAGACACCCGATATATTCTTTTTTGATGGAAATTTAATCTCTTATACTTTTGAGTTTTTATCATTAATATTATTAATATAGCTAATTTTTTAACTGCATTCTGGAGTCCTGAGACTTTCTTTTCACTCACGTTCTGTAATGGAAAGACAAAAACTGTACTACCCAGATTCTCTTGCTGCAAGCATCCTGAATATCAATTAGGTTCCCTTAAAGGGATGTACTCATGGGAATTTTTGGAAAGTGTGTATGAGGTGGAGCCTGCCTACCTTCCCAATTTAGCCATTTCGATCAGAAAACAGTTGATGTGACCCTCGAAGTATAATGAATTCTGTCCATTACTGTTATGTTAATGTCTGTGCTTGGTACAATTCATGGTCTGCCTCCCTCTGTCCCCGACCTTGCCTTGGTGAGAGCCTTGACCACTTTGATCCCACCTCAGTGGCTGCTGCTGCTGCCTCAAATAGACATATGATAGGAACCTCAGCAATTCCCTTGCAATCCTATATTAGAGGGCCACTTATGCCTCAGTGATGTTTCTTCCCAGCCCCCTCTGCCATTAGTTTATTTCTGATCATGTGTATCCCTACTGGGTGTACATGAAAATGCTCAGACCGCATTCATGCAACATGTGATCCAAGGGTAGGTCTGGAGAGTTAAACACAGGTCTGCCCTTTTTCTGGACTTGCTATGATGTCCATCCTTTGAAGATCATGTTGGACAGCGCGGCAAGTGTTCGGCGTTAGGAATATCAAACAGGGGAAAAAACCCACCCCACAAGCCTCTCTGCCATTGGAATTCCCCTCATGCTTTTTCCTGGATGTTTTAAAAACTCTTTCTGTAGAATGTTGTTCCTAGAGGAGACCGAGGAAAAGATGACATCATCATCCATTTTATTTACTGTACTTTTCTCTCCTTTCTTCTTACAATCCTTTTCGAGGCAATGATTTTCAGGCTTCTTCCACCCTATCAGTGTTGCTCAAACTTCAGGTCAAAACACCTTAGCAAATTGTGGCATCAAGCCTACTTTTTAAAAAATGAAATAGAATAGACTACAAGTATTAGGACATATTAACTTCTACATATTATTTCATGAAATTTTAATTTCCATTTTAAAACATATATTTAGCTATGGTTAAATATTCATTTTATATCTCTTTTTGTATATTGAGTCATGAGAAAAAAAATGCATTTCTTCCTGAGGATTTTGGTCCAGTGAAACTCACTGTCCTTTATCTTCATCGCGTTCTTGTAGGACAAGTCTCTGCATTTAGATGACAACAAGAAGAGGTGTCCTCTGCACTTTGGAAGAAACTTTAGGATATGATTCCTTTTGGTCTCATCCTAATATCTTCATAAGTGTTAAAGAATTTAGAAAATGTGTTCCCTCTAAACTAAATTTGCCTCTCAAAGTTATTGTGTTGCTGCAAGATCCTTTGATGAATGCCAGAAACTGAATACTAACTCTTTATTTTAGCCTGCTTTCTTTAGCCATTTAAACCTGCTCTCCTCCCAACCCCCACTCCTACCCCCACGCCTGTGTGCACACAGATGCCTCTGGGCAGATTGCATGGAGGTCAGCACAAGGAAATACAACCAGAAAAGCATATCACATTTCAAAAACATAATCTACACTGCACACCATTACATAAGACCTTCCAAAATGATTCAGTGAAAAGATGACTTTTGGGGAATGAGTTTTTATTTACAAACTGGCATATTGATAATTTGTGATTTATCTTCTCACATAGAATAAGCCTCACAATATCTGGATTAGGCTTTTTGTAAAGCTGGGTTAGATATACGTAGGGTATAGATATATGTAGGGTATACGTTAAAGATACGTAGGGTATGCATTTATGTTCATGGAGAATTACTCTTTGTGTGATAGTAGCGAACTATTATCAACCATCAGAAAGAAGAGAGTAAAGAGAAAAGAATACCAGCGAAGATAGAAAACCTTTACCAATGATTTTTTTTTCATTTCAATCTTTAAATGTATCATATCAAGTAATTACAAACTCTGTTCTCTGGAAATTTAAAAACCTGTAGTATGAATATTATAAGCATTACTGAAACGATTGACATTTAACTTTCAAATATCCTGGGCATGTAAATGTAGTTTGCTTTTGTTTCCTATCTCAATCTAAATACCTGTACTGCCTTCTCTGAAACACTACTCTGCCATTTCCACTCTAGACAAGTTTTCAACCTCTCTAAATCTGTTTCCTCCACTACAAAAACCAAATAATACTATCTCCAAAAACTGCTGAGTAGATTTAAAATACATGGGTATGTATGGGTTTGACATCTAGCAGGTATTTAGGAGTATCAGTGGCATTTCTTTTCCCTTTTTCTTTCTTTCTCCTCCCCTATCCCTTCTCCTTTCCCACCTACTCCTTCTTCTTGGAACAAACCAGCCCAACTTGGCAACCTAGCCTCAAATGATAATACTAACTATATGGAAAAACAGATATGTTCAGAATTCCTTACAATTGAATTTCAAATAATTTGTGGAACACAACCCATTTTACTAGAAATTGCCCGTGCGTGAATCTAAAGACATCGAAAATTCCATTGCATTTGTCAGTCATAGGTAAATTAGTAGAAAAAACAATTGGAAAAGAGATGATGTCTGTGGTGTTAGGCATACAGGAGGAAAGGGATTTTCCCCTATAACTGAGCTATAAACAACTATTTTTAGGACCAATTTCTCTCTCCAGCATTTAAAAAATTAATAGGCATTATTTTTAGAGTAGCTTTAGGTTTATAGAAAAACCGAGCAGGAAGCACAAGAGCTCCCACATACTCCTCCCAGCCCAGTTTCTTCTATTATTAACATCTTGCATTATTGTATAGTATATTTGTTACAACCAAAGAATGAATATCAATACATTATCATTAACTGAAGTCTATAGTTTACATTAGGGTTCACTCTGTTGTGTAGTTCTATGGGTTTTGGCAAATGTCCCATATGTGTCTATCATTCTACTATCATGCAGTATAATTTCAGTGGCCTAAAAATTCTCTAGAATTTTAATTGTTCAGACAACTATTCAGATCTCTCTTTCTCTCTCACTTATTTGAAGATCCTAGATGGGAAATATATGGCAGAGTAAGATGGGACAAAGGATTAGGAATCTATTTAATAAATATTTGTGGAGCATCTACTATGTAGTAGGACATTTGCTAAGTGTTAGGAATAGAGCAATGAAAAAAATAGGCAAAGAAGGGGCACCTGGGTGGCTCAGTTGGTTGATTTTAGCTCACATCATGATCTCATGGTGGTGAGATCAAACCCTGCTGTCAACACACAGCCTGCTTGGAATTTTCTCTCTTCCCCTCTCTCTCTGCCCCTCCCCCACTTGCACGCATATGTGTTCACACTTTTGCTCTCTCTCTCAAAATTAATAAATAAACATTTAAAAAAAACAGACACAGAGATATGTCTAGTGAGTATGAAAAATTAGAAAAAAAATCACAAATAATTGCCAAACGTGGTAAGTACCATGATGGGTGTTTTAGAAAATAGTACATGGATTTATAGCACAGGTGGATAGATGTACATGTCAGGGAAGGGATCTCTGTAGAAGTGAGATTTTAGGTGGGATCAGTGAAAAGGGATGGGAATGACATTCTGCAGGAGGAAACATGTAGGAAAACCTGGAAATGGGAAAAAAAAACTCAGCTCTTGAAGGAAGAGTGAGAAGGCCTGTCTTTTCCCCAGAGGGCAAGGGACAAAGGGAATGATTAAAATGGTTGAGACTAAAGAGAAGTTTGTGTGCAGATTCTGCACGTCTGGTAGTCTGTAATAAACACAAGGGGGCACACATCACTTTAAGTGGAGAGTGACACAAAATCAGATACGTATGTCTTCTGCATGGTAGAGGAAAATCAACCCAAGTGGAACTGAGAGACAGGCTAGACTACACGTCTGGTAGTGGTGACTTGGACTGTGGAGGTAAAAATGGAAATGTAGATGCTTGAGGTGTATTTCGGATGTGTGAAGTATGTGTGAGACTTTCCAAATTTCTGTGATTATGAGTATAAAGTGGGAAATAACCTAAATATCTTAATAAACCCAACCTAAATAATCACGATGTATGAGATTAAATACATTAAAGGGGTTGTGGTAGGTCTGTATGTGTTAAGATGACAAGATCTCCAGGATATTGTGTTCATTGGAAAAAAGAATATCTCAGAATAGATGTAGTATTGCCTTACTTATTTAAGAAAAATAGAAAACAAAATGGGGTGCCTGGGTGGCTCAGTCAGTTAAGTGGCCGACTCTTGATTTCAGTTCAGGTCTTGATATCATGGTTCTTGGGATCGAGCCCCATGCTGGGTTCTGCGCTGATGGTGCAGAGCCTGCTTGGGATTCTGTCTCTCTCTGTTCCTCCTTTCGTTCATGCAAACATGCTCTCAAAATAAATAAACATTAAAAAATAGAAAAGAAATCAGTCTCTGTATGTATGTATACATAAGGACGTATCTAGAAAAGAATTAAACAATGACTATTTCTGGAGAGATGAGTGGGAGTATGATTGCACATTTGCTCTGTATCCCTTGGTCATATCTAAATTGCTCTTACAACAGAATTTCGTTTTAATGCTTCATATGTTATGTAAAAATCTAGAGTATGCTGTCCAAAAAAAGAATTACCTTGGCAGATAATATTCCTAATTTTAGGTTAAATAGAACATCTAAATCATAAATCTAATTCAGTGATGAGAGCCTAGATCTTCTGAAAGGGTTTTAGTACCTCCAATATTTAGAAGTTGTATTACCTCAATGATACTTGCTAAATTGATCTAGTGTTCTAGAAATTTGACTATTTCTTTTTCTTTTTTCTTTTTTAAGTTTATTTATTTATTTTAAGAGAGTGTATGTGTGAACAGGGAAGGGGCAGAGGGAGAGGGAGAAAATACCAAGCTGGCTCCATCTTGTCAGTGTGGAGCCTGACATGGGGCTCAAACTCACAAACTGTAAGGTCAAAATCAACAGTCAGGTGCTTAACCCACTGAGCCACTCAGGTGTCCCTGGAAATTTGAATTTTTCTGCACCTCCAGTTTCCTATCCTTCTATTTGGACATTAGGTCTAAAAATGAAAACATTTACCAAACTCCCTTACTACTAAGGATTTGAGTATGGATTAAGCTCTTCAAGTTGGAAGCACTCATGTGAGATTTGAGAGAAAAAATTTATGGCATTTTCCCATGGCAGTGAAGTGTGGGATCGGAGGTGGGGTAAGTGTGACTGAAAGATGTGAGTCTTGGCAATGGCTAGACAGTCTATTGACACAGACCCAGCTTCATGGTTGGGTGGCAGCAGTAGTTTCAGACTCTGGATCTCAGCAATACAGGCATGATTTTTAAGCCAATAGTCCACCAGCATGACTTCTGCTCCTTCAGCCACTCTTTCCCCTCAATGACTTTACAAGCATCGAGTTTCCTGTATTAAATCCCTTTCTGCTTGACATACTTAGGCTAATTTCCTGTTCAGGCACTGAAACCTGATTAATACACCCACTTTCTCCATATGGCCTTGTGTTGTCAGATAACTTCACTGGGAGCTACAGAAAAATTCAGTCACCTAGAAACCCCCACACACCTTTTGTTAGATGTCCTCTTCCCCAGATGTTTGCACCACCTAGGAGGAGCAATTGTCCAATGGCAAAAATTAAATATTCAGGATTATACTTTGTGCTGTTGTCTCTCATCATCAGTTACCTACCCCTATTAAACCATTGCCTTCAGTATAAACACTTTATCTAGTTCTCTAATCTTAAGCATAGACAGACAGACAGACACACACACACACACACACACACACATACACACACACACACACGTATCTTTGCTTCAACATCTCTGTCATTTACTGTCCCAGAACTCTAATCTCCTGTGTTGAAAACTTTCTTGAAATGTTTGCCTATACTTACTGTTTCCACTTTGTCATCTTCCTTGGACCCTACAATCCACTTCAGTTAATGGTACTACTATGTACCCATTTTCAGCCCCCAACCCTGAAAGTCATGCTTACTCCTGTCTTCCCCTTTTCTGTCACATTTACTTTTTCAGCAGTATATCATAGCCTTGTTCATTTATCTCCATCTCCATTGTCACTCCCTCAGTCCAAGTTGGCCATGAACGCTCACCTGGACAACTACAATGTCTCTTACCAATTCTTCCTCATTTCATTCTTTGTTCCTTCTGCAACCCATTCTCAATAAAATAATCAGAACAATCTTTTGAAAATGTGCATTAAACCATTTATTGCCATAATTAAAATGTTTCTATAGTTTCTTTTAACACTAGGGTCTGAATTCCCTAACCTTGCTTCCACAGCACAGTGTAGTATGATCCTGCCATCTTTACCCTCACGTAATTCTCTCACCTCTTCATTGCATGCCATACATACTGGCTTTCCTTCTGTTGCTTCAAAACCAAGCTTCTCCTAGTCATGTCATTCTCTGTGCTTGGAATATTCTTCACCATATTCTCCACTTGGCTCATTCCTTGCCCTCTATCAGGTTTCTGGTCTAATGGCACCTTTCTCCTAGACCATTCTATCTAAATTAGAAATGCGATGAACAAACCTGTTTATTTCCATTATAGCACTGACTAATTTGAATTTTAATTTTATTGTTGTCCTCTTACAATAAACTAATTGAAAACAGGGATCTTAACTGTCTTTTTTCCCTTCTTTATCCTCAGAACCTGGCAGAGTATCTGGGACATAGGTTGTGTTCAAAAAATATTTGTTGAAAAATATAAATCACATCTTCTGATATCCAGAGCAAACAAATTTGTTCCTTTCACCAAGATAAACAATAGATGAACCTGAATAACTCAATTGTAATTCATGAATTTTAATTACTTTCCTCCTTCCCTTGTGTCTCCATTGTGTATTGGTTTTCTTCAGTAATGGGTATTCTGTTTTCAATATTAAATTTAAAGTATCCCTTGTATTAATTTAAAAAAGAAATGCTACTTCATCTTCCTCATAGCTATTGTTAATCTGTTTATGTTGTTATTACTGGTAATGTTTTCTTAGATCCCTCATCTGGTACAGTATCCTAATTTCAGAATTATTGTCTTGCCTGTGAAATATTCTCTAGTGAAGAAACACACAAGTCAGGAGACTTGATTTTAAATTCTAACTGGGTGATTTGGGGATAAATAATATAAGCTTTGGGCTCAATTTCCTCATGTGTTGAATTCAAGGTTGAATTGGAAGATCCCCAAGGTCTCTTCCACTTGAATTGTTCTAGAATGTTAAGATAGAGTGGAGAATGAGATTGCTGCATGACAAATAGGAGCTGAAACTGAGCAGACATCAAAAACGGTGATGAAATATAAATAACCAGCAAGACATTTTAGTAATAGCCCAACCTCTTCTAAGTCATCTAATAATATCTTGTATTTTATCATCCTGGATTACATTGTGGTTTAGAATATTGCAATACTCAAATGCTAAGGTAGGTCATCACCATCGGCCCCAACAAGAGTAATAGCATTACATAGCGCCTTTCATCTCAGGCTCTCAAGTCACTTGGTAAACATCAATTAAATTTCAAAACTTCCCTATGCTAGTATTACTGTACCCATTTAACAGATGGAAAAGTGAACCATATTCTTGTTCAAACCACAAACCAAAGCTTTCTCATTTTAAATCAGTAGACTTCCTTAAGTTAATAATTAATATGCTAGCAGAGACCTGGGGTTGAATTTAATGAATGAGAATTTCTATATGTGGTATCACCATGCCTGTGGGTTTATGGAACTATGTGTGGTGTCTGTGAATGTGTGTGGGTGTATATATGGAGTAGGAGTGGTTATGATTATAAGTGTGTATAGTCTGTGGGAAAAACTAGTGCATGTGAGCGTGTGCCTGCATAAATATAAAGTTGTGTGCTCTGCAGACACTCAAACTTTTGATTTCTAATTTAAAAAAATTCTCTGCTGTGTTTAATACTTCTGGCATTCTCTTCACCATCATCCATGCCCTTTTTCTGATGTTTATTTCATTTCTCCACAATTTGTTCTTTCTCTGCCAATCCATGCTCAGAGTTCTGCTCTCTAATTTTTATTTTCACCACCATGCGACCTCTGGTGCTCTTACCATGGTCTCATTGATTCTCTATATGTTACTATTACTCAAATCTATTCCCATGGTTTGACTCTCTTCCCTGGTGTCTTCACTGACCATAGATATCTCTCTACTTAGATGTCCTACCATTATCTTAAACCCAGGGTATCTGAGAACACATTCATCAGTTTACTCACCCTCATTCCCCTGCAACTAAACCTCTTCTTACTCATGTTAGAGGTTACCAACTATCCAGACACCCAACACAGAAATCCAGAATTCACCCTCCATTTTTCCATTCCTCTCACCCTCTACATTCAAACAATTAGCAAGTCCTGCTTGCTAAGTGACTTTCTGTTTGCAACTTCTTCAGTCTGTTGATTTCTCCTAATACCCCTTCCATATCCTTTGAATAGGCCACCGTTATCTGCTGCCTATATGGTGATACAGGTCTTCAAATACATTCTCTAGTCTGATGTCAGAGTGACTTTCATAAGACAATAAACTGATCATGTCTCTCCTGATTAAAGCCCTTCAATGCCCTATCTCCATCACCATTAGAATCACGTCTAGTCCTTCACACAATTTTCAGGGTCTTGCATGCTCTGACCCTTGCAGACTGCATCATGATCACCATTTGCTCTTTCTCTTTTTAAATTCTATCAACCATAATGATATCTTTCGCTCTCTCCTGTATGCATGCATGTATGTGTAGATTATATTTGAATATATATTACATACGAATACATATATTCACATTCAATTTCTTGAATGTGCATTTTTTCTTTACTCTGGTTTTTCTACATCTCCTCTTCTCTGTGTTTGGCTAATCCCTACTTCTCCTTCAGGTGTCAGCTCAAAAATCACTTTCCCTAGCAAAGCTTGCCTTGTTTTTCAAGGCCTCTATGTGCTCTTAGAACTCACTATGTATCCCTGATCACATAGCATCTTTATTACTTTTGTTTGTGTGATTTTTCCCCTAGATTTTGAATTTGGGGAAGCAGAATATGGGCCAGATACATATTGATCTAAATAAACTATAGTACTATAAATAATCCAGGAGCAGTGGGGCACTCAGTGTAAATAGTGTATGTTAGTAGAAAAGTACTTATTATCTCATTAAATTGTCTACTACATGCCAGGTGTGAATGTAATGAGACTGATTTCATGTGTGGTTTATGAAAATAATCTTGGATTTGTAGTCCTATTCATCAGTATACCCAGGCAAGAGAGTTTTCTGCCCTAGTTGTGTGTATCTCTTCATACAAGTTGAGAAATTCTTGGGACTGTGGGGACCATGTACAGGTATAAGCCTACAAATCCCTACCCAAGCAAATGCTTATTCCTTGGATCCATCTTTTTGAGGACTAAAGTAGGCCACCTGCAGGTCGGAAAAGTTACCAGAGGGCAAATATTTGAGGGAGATGAGGATTGAGCATTGATGTGAGGGTAGGGCTTCCCTTCCAAATTCATGCCAAGGTAACTCATGGTGCTGGCCAGGGTAAGAAGAGAAAGAGGAGGCAAGTGGGGAGAGGTGCCAGAGATGAAAGTGAGCTGTGGATCTCCAAGGGGCCTGTGGGCTCTAGGAAATTTGTATCTGGCTGTCCAGGTTGGTATGAAGTATATTTGTCAAGGTGGGAAAACATATTTTACTTAATAGTTTGTCAACTTGACTTACAGCCTTTAACTGTTTAAATGTATGTCATGTGTCTAGTTATACTTTTGTACAAATCCACAATTGTTAGGGACTAACCTACTATTTTTAAAAAGCTATTTTCTAGAAGATTTTTGAGTTTTGTAGCAGAATGTGAAACTTAAAGCATCCCTTAATTTCTTGATAACTGTCAGTAGTATTTTATACCAATAGTAAAATATATTTCAGTTACACCTCAACTGAAATCATGGTTTTCATCATAACACAGAAAACCTATAAATATTGCATAGGTTTTACCTATCCTTTTGACATAATGGCAATGAAAGTGCTTCAGCACAGTCCCTGATGCTAATGTTCATGAAAGGAAAGAGACTAATTTAGATCACGTCTTGTTTGTGTATGTGCGTGGTTTTCTGTTTTTTGTTTTTGTTTTTGTTTTTGGTACCTCTCTTTTTATTTTATTTTTGTAAAATTCTATTTATTTGTTTATTTTTTTAGAGAGGGAGAGGGAGAGAGCAAGCGAGCCTATGTGTGAGTGGGAAGGGGTAGAGGGGGAGAGAGAGAGAGTCTTAAGCAGGCTTCAGGCTCAGCATGGAGCCAGACATGGACCTTGATCCCATGACCCTGGGATCATGACCTGAGCTGAAATCAAGAGTTGGATGCTCAACTACCTGAGCCACCCAGGTGTTCCAGTACCTCTCTTTTTATAGAATTGCCATGTTTCAGCAGCTTCTCATTATTTCAAAACTCCCTTCTTGGTAAAAGGAAGCCAGTGTTACTATTATTACAGTTTTATTTTGCTGTAAGAATGTTATATATGTTAGCCAATATGCATTTTTATAATTTAGTGGATACTGAGTAAGAACTTTGCAAATATTAACTAATTTAGGCCTTACAGCACTTTGAGATAAGAATCATTATTATCCCAATTCTACATAAGAGAAAACATGGGCAAAAAGAAGTTGAGCAACTTGCTCAAAGTCACTAACACATATCTAACAAATAGCTGACAAAGGACACAAATGCAGGCAGTCTAGTCTAGTGTGACCCCCAAACACTACTCTGATGCTGCTCAGAAGAGTGTTTCCTTCTTTTTTTTTCTTTCCGTTTTATTGAGTGTTTACTTCTTAAGGGCATGGATCATGGGCTTTTTATTTTTAAACTAAAAGCATAAAATTTTAACAATTAGCTGTCATTAAAGGAGCAATTACTGAGTCTGACTTGACAGCTTATTGGAGCTTAAATTTGAAATTATATAATTTAGATTTTTGAAAACTTTTATTATACTGCATACAACTTTGCATGAATGTTATGCTTTATATCTAAGATGCAATGTATTTCAATCAAGAAAGAGAACATGCCACCATATTGTTTTATTTTTGGAGGCAGGGTACCAGTTGTGTTACATTTGAAATAATTCATAATAATAATACATCCGTACTTATAGGTTTCATTTCTTAACTTGCCATTATCAGGGGACATGATGTTTTTAGATATTTACAGATAGAAGCAGTCACCAGCCCAGGCAACTGAAGCTTATATCTCCAATATAAATGAATGAATTAATGTCAATGCCATTAATAAAACAAGTCTGTTCAGCTGAAAGAAACAAATCTGAGTGGAACAAGTAATATTGACATGCTTATTTCATAATATATGTGCACATTTCTGCTAGAAGTTGGGGTAGTGCAAGCTTATACTTAAGACAACTACATGTGCTGTGAAGTGAATTGCAGAATTTCCATTTTAGCCATCTACATAACAATAATTACTGCATATTCCTATAAAGATTTAAAATACATGTTATACAACTCTTGAAAATAATTGATTCTCAAGGAATAATCTGTAAGGATATGTAACAGTCATTCACCTACTTGATTATGTAAAAAAATCCATTTCGCATTATATGACCTTATTTTGCAAGCCAATAGCTAAAGAAAATATGTTATGAATTTCCAATACAATATAAATAGAATGTCATAATCTATAGAGTAAGAACTGTTCTTGAATGTTAAGACGGTGTCCATATTTTCTCTCAATATAAACACAGAAGAATATTATTTGGCCTAGATCAGTTCCTTTTATATAAATTAGACTGGAAAATTGCATCAGCTTTATTTAGAAATATCCACAAGAGAGATACTCTGATTATTGAGGTCATTGCTGTGACCACAGTAGTGACTTAAAAATCAGTCTCACAGTTAGGAGGTTTATTATGGAAAGTAATTAAACTTAGCCAAATTTAGGAGAATTATAGATAAAGGCTAAAAATTTTTGTGTTTCTGAAATCAGTACCTAAAAGATAAAAAGCAAAGTACATTTTCATTACAAAGGTCTTTCATCAGTATAAATATTAAAGTGGCATTACTTTTCCCATGAAATAGGAGGATTATTTTTTTTTTCAGCATTTAGACAAAGCTTATGTTTAGCCCACCTCTGCTTGGACAGAATAGAACATAGTTAATTTAAACACAAGTTGCACTGGTTATACACACACATGCACACACACACATACACACCCCTTCATATACATATACATATACATATACATATACATATACATATACATATACATATACATATGATGAAATTCCCCAAGCTCACCCTTCTATTTTCAATTTTAATTAGGATGCTAAGAGATTATTTTTAAAAGGTACATTTAGAACAATTGTTCCCAGGTACTTGAATTTCAGTAAAGTAATATCCCACCTCCAAAATATATATATGTTTATGTAATTATATGTAATCTGTGGACTGGCATATAGCTGCCATCTTCTAATTTTGCTAACCAAACCATTCAAAACAAAACTCAAAAATCAAATGTTCTATTATACTATCACTACCATTTCATTGCTGATCATGGGACATGAAACATTAGTAAGAAGCACATAATCTAAGAATATTGGATAGTTCTTATAACAAGAGAAACACTGATGACTTTATTCCATTTTCTACCCAAAATCACAAAGATTTTTGTGTCCTTCTCTGGTTTCATGAATTGAAAAATAGTATTTAATTCCCTACTTTAAGCAAAATACTTTTATTAATTATCCTTTTCCTTCTCTTTCTCCTCCTACTCCTTCTTCTCCCTCCTTTATTCATTTATTAATTCGTTCAATTTACAAGTAGAACATCTCTTATGTGTCAGGTTGTTTTGTAGGCACCAGGGATTTACAGCGAATGAGAAATTCCTGTCCTCATAGAACTTACCTTGATGAGATTAGAAAAGCATGTTGATTCTACCACCATTACATATATTCCCAATATGGCTCCTATTCTATTTCTGCTGTCACTATCATCATCTCCTGCACGGTTCCTAACTTGTCTTCAGGATTCTATTATACAGCCACACCTTGGTCCAAGTCTATCATTCTCAGTGTAGTCAGAGAGGTCTGCTCAGACTTGAATCAGTCTCTCCCATTCTTAACTACCACCCCCTCCCCAATCCATGAATCCTCATAACATGTAGCCTTTCCACCTTATTGCAGCACCAAAGGCAGTCTGGCCCCTCCTACCTCTTCTAACATTTATTCTCTAATTCAACCACGCTGACTCCCTTTCTGCTTTTCTTACATTTCACACTGACTTCTATTTTAGGGCTTTACATTAGCTCTGCTCTTGCCTTTCTCCCAGCTCTGCAAGAAACAAAATACTCCTACTAAAGTGTTGTAGAGAAATAATGACCTTACATAAAAAGAGGTGGTCTGGGACTGCTTATTCCAATGTCTCATTAGGGGTACTCTTTGGAACTTACATTCTGGTGGAGAAGGAAAGATAATGAGTAAAATACACAGTGTACAAAATGGTAATAGTCTTTTTTTTTTTTAATTTTTTTTTCAACGTTTATTTATTTTTGGGACAGAGAGAGACAGAGCATGAACGGGGGAGGGGCAGAGAGAGAGGGAGACACAGAATCGGAAACAGGCTCCACGCTCTGAGCCATCAGCCCAGAGCCTGACGCGGGGCTCGAACTCATGGACCGCGAGATCGTGACCTGGCTGAAGTTGGACGCTCAACCGACTGCGCCACCCAGGAGCCCCAAAATGGTAATAGTCTTATGGGGACAAATGAATCAAGACTGGGGGATAGAATAGAGGTGTGTGTTCAGCTTTAAAATGGTGACACAGGAATTGCTCAATAAATATTAGAGTTGTCATTACTCTGTTTTCCTATTATTGTTGCTGAATAGAAAAATGGAAAGATGTCACAGATTTGTATTTCTCCTAAGTAGTAATGTCACTTTCCTAAGTATTGTAATAGATAGTTCTAATGAAGTTGGGGATGAAAAGATACATAATATATTGGGGGGATAGATCTCCCATGCATTCCTCCACCATTTTATGTCAACAGTGCCAAGAAGTTGCCTGAGGTCATGAGCATTTCATTTCACTTTGAGAGAACCACTCTTCTTATTCTTCTACTTTATTTCCTGCTTACTTATCATTGCCATCGTTGAGTAGTACTCAAAAGTAAAGAAAATGTTTAAAATGTGAGGCAAAAAACAAACAAAGCCAAATTTGAGTTAGCCCTAAAGGAATTTACTTTTTGATGCACAAGAATTCATTATCAAAAAGTGCATCTCATTGTGAACCAGTTTACAAAATATAGAATAAATATTAAAATGAGATAATTTTATAGAGGAATCGTACAGGGAACTTCTTTTAAGATATTTTCTCTCCTGGGGCGCCTGGGTGGCGCAGTCGGTTGGGCGTCCGACTTCAGCCAGGTCACGATCTCCCGGTCCGTGAGTTCGAGCCCCGCGTCGGGCTCTGGGCTGATGGCTCGGAGCCTGGAGCCTGTTTCCGATTCTGTGTCTCCCTCTCTCTCTGCCCCTCCCCCGTTCATGCTCTGTCTCTCTCTGTCCCAAGAAAATAAATAAAAAAAAAAACTTTAAAAAAAAAAAAAAAAAAAAAAAAAGATATTTTCTCTCCTAACATGACACAGAGTTTTCATGTAAAAATCATGTTTGCCCATAAGTTCTCAAGAATATAATCAGTTGCATAAACTATAATCTTAGGTAAACTTTTAAAGCTTATTTCATAGAATTGCTGTTGAATCCCTTTGTGTCTACAAACAAGAAGTCAGTGCACATATCATTTCATTTGTATTTGATACTACACAAGATGTATCAAGGGTGAATGTTTTTCACATTTCTGAAGTAGCACAGCCAGTTTTGAGAGTTATTAAAGATTTGAATTTTCCAAAAATGTTCTCCCTCTAGCCTCCCCATATCCTGATTAATCATTTATTAACAATAACACTGTTGTGCTATGCATTTTCAGTGTTGTGTATTTGCATGTAAGTTTATTTCTAAGCCTTGGAACTATTCAATGGCAATGAAATGTGCTTTTGTGTTTTTAAAGAACTTGTCTGGAAATAGTTTTTAAAATCTACTATGATGTGCTTATTTATTTATTTATTTATTTATGTATTTATGTATTTATTTATTGATTTATTTATTTTTACAACTTTATTTTTATGTAATCTCCACACCTATGCTCGAACTTACAGCTTTGAGATCAAGAGTCATATGCTCCTTGGGGCGCCTGGGTGGCGCAGTCGGTTAAGCGTCCGACTTCAGCCAGGTCACGATCTCGCGGTCCGTGAGTTCGAGCCCCGCGTCAGGCTCTGGGCTGATGGCTCAGAGCCTGGAGCCTGCTTCGGATTCTGTGTCTCCCTCTCTCTCTGCCCCTCCCCCGTTCATGCTCTGTCTCTCTCTGTCTCAAAAATAAATAAACGTTAAAAAAAAAATTTAAAAAAAAAAAAAAAAAAAGAGTCATATGCTCCACTGACTGAGCTAGCCAGGCATCCCTGTGATATGATCATTTAAAAGTATAAACAAAAACATGAGATTTCTCTTGTTCTTGAACCTCCTTTTCCTTTCCTACTCTTACTACTTTATGTTAATGCAAATTTAAAAACGTGTGGCTCTGTTAAAAATATCACTGAAGAAGGATTTAAAGCATTTGGAATCAATGAGAATAATAATAATAATAATAAACACCCATTCACTTAGTCTTGGACACAGGTCCTAATTCGTACACCACTTGCTCTTTTCCTTCAGATAATGTATTTTCTTCCTGCCCTTTTCTATAAAGATTTGCATTCAAACAAACCTTTAGTTATTTGAGTAGATGCCTTTTTAATTTCTTTTGTTCTCTCAGATTGCTGCTGCTTTCACTACTGGTTTCCCAACTTCTCTTTTTGATGCCACATTTTAAAGTTCCAGTTGGCTTGCTTACCTGCAGTAATAAGGAAGAGGGATGTTTTAGATTATGGTTTGCATTGTGAGGATATCCCTGGATCATTGCACACTGGATTTAATATGAAAACTGTATTTGGAGTCATTTGATTTGCAGAAATAACAAGCCTAAATGCTTCACTTTCTAATGGTAATTAGTTTTCAACCCAGACAGTCTGGATAGCTATATATTTACTACCTTGTAAAGGACTATCATAACAAGCCCTTAAGCATTATTTGAAAATTAATAAACTAAAGTAGGAGGAAACCCTTTACTTTCCCATAGCAACATGAACTGAGTTATATTATTTTATTGCAAAATTTCACTTTTCAATTATAGGTTTACTAAATTAAGAGGCTTGAAAAGCATAAAAACAATTAGTTTCTTAACACTGCAGATGACTAATGCAATGAGTCCATTTTACTGTATGGAAACAGGTTTTTGGTGTTTTTTTTTAAAGAAAATTTTTTCCTTGAATCGCCTGAGAATAAACCTTGATTCACAAACAAATCTTGTTTCTATTACATTAATAGAATATATTACATAAGTGGAGTTTTCTAAATTAGGTAAAAATAGATCTTACGCAACAATCTTACTCTTTACTTATTTTCACATTTATGTTTTTATTGTTTTAATTGAAATTTGCAAGGAGAGAAATTTAGTTGTTAAAAATCTGCAAATATACAAGAGATTCTGTAGTCTGGAATTGAGCTAAATAACAATTGCCATTAGTGATTATGTTAGATTTAAGAGATAAGATTGTGTGTAAATTGGGTTAATTATGTAGAAGAGAATGTGAAGAACAAAAAAAACTACTTAACCTGATTCTCACCATCAGAGTGAAGGTAGAGAGGCAGTGTTAATCAGCTCTGGCAGAGAGGAGTCATGTAATCCCTTTACTACCAGACCCGTGCTGTGGCTCTGGGTCATCTGGAATGTAAATTCTTCTGGGTCTGATGTCTGACTGTGTGAATGGTGTGTGTGTGTGTGTGTGTGTGTGTGTGTGTGTGTGTGAGAGAGAGAGAGAGAGAGAGAGAGAGCCTGAAGAAAGAGCAAGGATTAAATTCTACAGAGACAAGTTGGAAAGCATAAAGAGCAGAATAAGTAATTTTTTCTTCCACTCTTGACCTCCCACTCCAACTTTAAATGTACACATTTCTTCTGTTGGTTTTTATGGCATAATGGTGAGAAGCAAATGCTTTGCCACAAACAGCCAGGATTCGGATTCTGGCTTCAACGCTTCCCAGCTGCGTGATAATGATCAGGTCCCTTAACCTGTGTGTGACTCAGTCTCCTCATCTTCCAAATGAAAATGATCACTTAAGGATTACATGAGTTATTAAGCATGAGTTTCTTACAACAACAAAGCCTCATGCACACAAATCAGGATAGCAGGATCTATGGAAATGACATTGATTCTAAACACGAAATTCTCATTCTGCCAGATTTTGTTTGCACCCTTTAAAGGACTTTTTTTTTTTTAAGTAGGCTTCACACCCAGTGCTGAGCCCAGTGTGGGGCTTGAACTCATGACCCTGAGATTAAGACCTGAGCTGAGATCAAGAGTTGGATGCTGAACTGACTGAGCTGCCCAGTGATCCCTCTTTAAAGGATTTTTTAAATACTTAATTTCCTGGGGCGCCTGGGTGGCGCAGTCGGTTAAGCGTCCGACTTCATCCAGGTCATGATCTCTCAGTCCGTGAGTTCGAGCCCCGCGTCAGGCTCTGGGCTGATGGCTCAGAGCGTGGAGCCTGTTTCCGATTCTGTGTCTCCCTCTCTCTCTGCCCCTCCCCTGTTCATGCTCTGTCTCTCTCTGTCCCAAAAATAAACATTAAATACTTAATTTCCTAAGTCCATAAGTCATTTAGCTCTAATGAAGTGGAGAGGACATAAATTGAAAAAACCGGACACCTGAGAGGGCCCAACTCTTGATTTCAGCTCACGTAATGATCTCATGGTTCAGGAGTTCAAGCCCCTCATTGGGCTCTGCACTGACAGCACAGAGCCTGCTTGGGATTCTCTCTCTCTTCCTCTCTCTCTGATTCTCTCTCTCTCTCTCTCAATAAATAAATAACCAGTTAAAAAAATAAAAATAAATAAATTTAAAAAAACTAGTCGATGATAAAAGAAGAGATGGAAAATATAAATTCTTGAATAGAAGGTCTCTAAGCCATTACATTTAATATTTTACATTTTCATAGTGCTGTTCCTGGGTTCAAGAATTCCATGTGCTCCTGTATAATTCTAGTTATCCTCCACACCATCAATATCATAGATTTCTGTTAAATGAATGAGCAAATGAATGAATGAATATGCCCATGACAATCACACTTGGAAGAGTGGTAAAAACAAACGAACAAACAACAACAAAAAATTCCCTGTTGGCCATATGTTTTTTCAAATTAATGTTTTCATTTTCTTTGGGAAAATACCAAGAAGTGGATTTACTGGATTGTTTGGGTTGTTTGAGAAACCTCTCTTCTGTTTCCCCCAGTGGCTGCACCAAGTTACATTCTCACTAATAGTGCATGAGGTTCCCTTTTCTCCACATCCTCACCAACACTTGTTATGTCTTACCTTTTTGATACTAGCCATTCTGACTTAGGTGAGGTGATATCTCATCACGGTTTTGAGTTGCATTTCCCTGCTGATTAGTGATGTTGAGCATCTTTTCATATGCTGGTTGGCTATCCGTGGCCATCATTTTTAGGAAATGTCTGTTTACTTCCTGCCCATTTTTTAAACCAGATTATTTGGTGTTTTGATGTTGAGTTGTATGAGTTCCCCCATGTTATTGCAGCATAATTTACAATCGTCAGAGTATGGAAGCAACCTAAGTGTCCATTGATAGATGAGTGGATAAAGATGCGGTATATATAGGTGATGGAATATTACTCAGCCATTAAAAAGAATAAAATTTTGTCATTTGCAATAGCCTGAATGTACCTACAGAGTATTGTGCTAAGTGGAATAGGCCAGAAAAAGAAAGACAATCACCATATGATTTCACTTATATGTGGAATCTAAAAAACAAAGCAAATGAATGAACAGACAGGAAAATGACCAAAACAGAAACAGACTCACAAGTACAGGGAACAAACTGGTGGTTAACAGAGAGGGGGAAGGAGGGATGGGTAAAATATGTGAAGGGGATTAAGAGGTACAATCTTCCAGTTATAAAATAAATTAATCATGGGGATGAAAAGTACCACATAGGAAATACAGTCAATAATATTGTAATAATGTATGGTGACAAACTGTAACTACACTTATCATTATTGGCATTGCATAATGCATAAAATTGTTGAATCCCTTTGGGTGTACCTGAAACTAATATAGCATTGTATGTCAACTATACTTCAATAAAAAGTAAACAAACTGATAGGAGACTAAACTTCATCCCCAAGTGTATTTTGTTTGGCCTTCCTAGTCTGTTAAAGATAAAATTAGAAACATTTAAAATTTAGGGGACTTCATGTAAAAAAAAAAATCTAGATTTTTAAGGCTTCTCCAAAAATTAACATCTCTGTTAAGAGTAGGGTTTTGTTCCTGCTTGACTACAAATTCCTGGAGCCAGGCAGTGGCTGTTTCCTAAAATGGGCAGAATGTGGTACATGTGACTGTGACTGCTTAACTCACTTCTATCACCTGCCAGTTCTCTTTTAGACTCCATTTGTAAATCTCTGATCTAGAATGGCAGACCTTTTTGCCACACTTTGGTTCCCTTACGAGGTTTTTCTCATAGCTTAAAACAAGTGGATGGACTCCTCAAACCATCCAAGGTTTTGTCTTTCTTTAGTGAAAGGATGAAGCCCCTGAGTTAGTAATAGGGTTTTTCATCCCAGGCACTGCTGGCATTTTGGGTCTGATGACGTTTGTTGTGGGAGTTGTCCTGTGCACTGTAGGATGTAAAGCAGCATCACTGGCCTCTACCTATTGGATACTCTCCCACACAGTTTGATGAGTAAAATTGTCTCCACACATTGCTAAATGCAACCCAGGGATAGGGAATTGGGAGGAGAACCAATGAGTAAGATATCAAATAGAGGAGGACAGACACGTAAGCTCAAAGGTGGTGCCAGATTGATATCAGAGAGATATTGGTTAACCTGCAGGTCAGGGATTGGCCTCAACGCTGGCACTATACCCAGGTTCCAGATTTAGGTGCTGGAGACAGACCACTGACTTAACTATTTTTGTTCAAACTTAAGCTATTCAAGCTGATCAGGATGATAATGCTGTGGTTTTCTACAGCCCTTGATTTTTGACGGAGTCTAGAAGGACAAGGGAGTATGGTTAACAAAGTGATGTGATAAAATGCAATATTCTGCACGTAGTAAAATCTGGATAACATTCATATGCTGGCACTTCATCCTGTTTCCTACTCACATGTGCTCCTGATGAATTATTTTTAAAGTATGACTAAATTATTCATTACACAGGATAACCATTATTTATGCAACTGAGGTTTACCACTAACATTCCAATATGGATTTTTTTTTTTTTACTTTGGGACTTCAATAAAGCTTCTAAGAATAGAAATATATGCCTAGAATTAAGTAATTCACATGGGACACACCGTAATGGCAGAGGAGTAGTACAAAGTGATTAAACCTTTAAATCTTAAGGGAATCTTTAATAACAGTAAATCTGATAAAACATTATTTATAATATTTACATATAAGTTGAATCTTATGTACATGTCTCAGTTAAAACATCTCAAAACATTGAAGCAGATTAAGCTGCCAGACCACAACAAATTTCTCCCATAGGTATCTGCCTCATGTATTTCACGTAACTAAAAATTAGGTAATACTAGGTAACAACAAAAGTACAAAAGCATAAAATTATTTATCATTTAAAATTTATTTTCATGGAAGCAGAATAATAAATACCATATAATACACCTAATCTGTCTTTCTTTTTCTTATGCCTCCTCTCCATCCCTTCTTTTTGCCAATGAAGGTATATTCCCTATTGCTTGTCCTCTGATGCCTTGTCCAATGTCAATTTAAATGAACCGGGTGATGACTTCAAGTAAGTACAATTCTTCCTTTGGGAAGCTACTCCTTTGACTGATATTAAGTGAGTTACTATTGGTATGTTAATTAGGTACTTCACTTCGCATGGGCTATTTATGTACAATGTACCCTTCAGCCATGAATTGACATGTGAGAAACATCCCAAGATGAATTCAGGAGTTTTTCCACATACAGGGTTCTGTTGATGATATTAAAATGTATGTTTTTCTTTTCCAACTATATTTTTGTTTTAACTCTGAAAATTGACCATAACTCGGGGCACCTGGGTGGCTCAGTTCGTTGAGCATCTGACTTTGGTTCAGGTCATGATCTCACGGTTTGTGAATTCAACCTCCATGTCGGGCTCTGTGCTGACAGCTCAGAGCCTGGAGTCTCCTTCAGATTCTGTGTCTTCCTCTCTCTCTGCCCCTCCCCTGCTCACATTCTGTCTCTCTCTCTCAAAAATAAGTAAACATAAAAAAAAGAAAGTTGACCATAACTTTTACTATTTTAATATATAGTTTTAAAAGTAAAAACAACCAAAAAAACTAACTTCCTTCCTAAATATATGTTTTAACAGTGGGACCAGTTTTCTCTTTGGATGGCTAATGACACACAGATGAAGAGAAGCATTCTCATAGATTTATTTTTTTAATGTTTATTTATTTATTTAATTTAAACATGTATTTATTTTTGAGAGACAGAGCACAAACAAGGGAGGGGCAGAGAGAGAAGAAGACACAGAATCCAAAGCAGGCTTCAGGCTCTGAGCTGTCAGCACAGAGCCCATCATGGGGCTCGAACCCACAAACCATGAGGTCATAACCTGAGCCGAAGTCAGATGCTTAACCAACTGAGACACCCAGGCGCCCTACATTATCATAGATTTAAAAGAGTTAGAAAATGGAGTAGTCAACATAGAAGCCATAGAAGAAACAAAAAAAGCTTGGTAAGAAATTATGCAGTCTGTTCTCCCAAGTAATTGTTGCTTCTACTCAAGCACATCAATGTGTAGACTTCAGGCCTAGGGCAGCTCTTCACTTTGAGGGCCAGCAAAAAAGATATTTAATAGTGAGAGCTGAAGTCAGTTCTGATCAATAACTTCAACATACCCTCAGACCTTCACATCATTCAAGTCAACTCTTGCAGTAGTTTCCATACAAATAGAGATCTTTCTTATCTCACTTCAGGAACAAACTTTCTATTAGACTTTCACTTAGAAAGTCTTATCCTACTGGAACCAGCTCCAAATCTTGGTGAGCACTGCTATGACAAATAATGATGGAGCCACCCATACTCAAGAGCTTTTGCCTACAAATATGAAATGATTCAGTGTATATGATGCATGGTCATGAATGCTTTTGTATTTAATTATAAACATCATATTTATTGATACAATATCTTTCTGATATAATATGGCTTCATAAAAACAAAACAAAGCACTGAAAAGAGAATTCATTGCATACGACTGGTAAAAATCACTGTTGGAGGGGCGCCTGGGTGGCGCAGTGGGTTAAGCGTCCGACTTCAGCCAGGTCACGATCTCGCGGTCCGGGAGTTCGAGCCCCGCGTCGGGCTCTGGGCTGATGGCTCAGAGCCTGGAGCCTGTTTCTGATTCTGTGTCTCCCTCTCTCTCTGCCCCTCGCCCGTTCATGCTCTGTCTCTCTCTGTCCCAAAAAAATAAATAAACGTTAAAAAAAAAAAAATCACTGTTGGAAAAAACCAACCAAGGTATATCTTTCCAAATCTCATTTCAGTATCAAATTTTCTACTATATGCACTACCATTACATCTCTAAAATTGTTGAGCCAATCTCTGCACTAAACTAGAGAAGAGCTGGAGCTGAGTCGTGTGATAAAAGCAGCATCTGCTTAAAGCCTTCAATAGTAAGGGGAAAGTATGAAGGATGCTATGTCTGAGAACAGAGACCAACCAGAAACCAAGCTCCCAAAAGATGCAAAGACATGGACCGTCAGACCACACATTGACTAGCAGTGGTCTCAATCTGGACCAGACAGAGAAAACTATAAAGAAGAATAAGCTGCTGAGTAATCCCCTGCCCACTGGAGCTTAGAACATGATGGTTATTTTTAAATTGGTTTCAGTAACTAATTTCGGATTAAATAAGTGAAGACGAACCCTGAACAATCAGCATCACATCTCAGCTCCACAAACTTCAAACTTGCCTTTGACTCAGATGAATTTAAGTAGACTTTAGATATTAGAGAAAAAGTGCAATACACATGCAATTCCTGAAAGAAAAAGCCAGAGATCTGTCAGTCCACTTTATTTTGAACCAAGTCTGGGAAGGAAAATGGTATGTGAGCAAATGAACTCACAAATAATTACACTGGACATTTTAATGCTGCCACCAGGCCCTTTTTAAGGCTTTATAAACTGATCTTAATTTTGTTATACTGACCCCCAAAGGCACTTCCTATTGTAAAATAGTCTATTAAGAATTGGTCTATATTTTGAAAAGCAATAATATTAAGTTCATTATGGCTTTTTGCAGTCCAGGCACTAATTCAGCTTGTGTAATCCTCTTAAGGTTTTAATGGGTAAAAGTTATTTTAAGAATTTTTGCAAGCAAACTATATAGGTATGCTTAGAAAGGTACTTCTCTTTCAGACCCTTTAAAATATATAAGATATTTATGCTAAATTGATTCATGTTAAAAAGGTAACACATCCAGGCAGAAAGCCTTAATAACACAGACTTCTGTATAAGGTAATGTTACTGCTCAGTCTCTGCTGAAGAATCTTGACTTTAAAAGCCAAGATAGTTCTGTTATAATATATAACAATACATTGTTAATATGAATTATAATATTATCATTATCCATAAATCAAGTTATTTTCAGTGTGGAAAAAGAAGTAAAAACAGATAAACAACAGAAGAAGGTTAAAATCTCATCATTTTCATAATGAAATCCCACTAAATGCTTGTTTTTGAACACACTTCTCTTTAAATATCACAATATATCCTGTCAACAAATATAATAAAAAACGTTTTAAAAGCTGACTTCTGTTCCGTAGTATGGAGAAGTCATAATTGATTTAACCTATCTGCTATTGTTAAGTATGTCTATAGCTTCCTTTTTTGCTTTCTTTTGTTATCACAAACAATGTTTTAAGGAACATTCTTTCATAGAGAGGCAAATTAGGATGGTAGGCGTTTCGAAATGTCGGTACTAGGTGACAGATAGCAAGGCACAAGCTCCAGGAAGCCCACTCTCCAGTTCTGTGTCCGCGAATACATGAATGTTTTTCATTTTTTTTATAATCTTTTTTAACATTTATTTATTGAGAGACAGAGAGACACAGAGTTTGAGCAGGGGAGGGGCAGAGACAGGGGGAGACACAGAATCAGAAGCAGGCCCCAGGCTCTGAGCTGACCGCACAGAGCCTGATGCGGGGCTCGAACTCATGAGCCGTGAGATCATGACCTGGGCCAAAGTCGGAAGCTTAACTGACTGAGCCACCCAGGCACCCCTAATTTTTTTTTTCAATTAAACCTTTTTAAGTTTCAATTTTCTCATTTGTAAATGAGCAAATAACACCTTGTGGGTTTTGTTAGTCCTAAATAAGGTGATTTACATAAAATTCTTAGCTGAATACTTGGCACATTTTATTCATTCAATTGATGCTAGCTAGTACTTGTACTATTATTATGCCTTGTAAAGTTCATCTTCAAAATCCTTATGTCAAATTCTTGGTCTAAGAATTTCTGAGTCAAAGTATACACATATGCATATTTTTAAGTTTTTCAACATATTGTCAAATTTTCTTTCATAAAGCACTTAGAATTAAATACTTTTTTCAGTAGAATAAAACATACAAATGTTATATCTATCTATCTATCTATCTATCTATCTATCTATCTCGAGGTTTTGTTCATTCAAAAGTGGAAATTTGTATCTCATTATTTTCTTATTTTTAAACATTTTAAAAAGTTTATTTCTTTATTTTGAGAGAGACAGAAAGCACTGGGGAGGGTGGGAGAGGGGAGGAGGAAAGGGAGAGAGAGAATCCCAAGCAGGGTCCATACTGTCAGCACAGAGCCCAATGCAGGGTTCGATCCCAGGAACCATGAGGTCATGACCTGAGCTGAAACCAAGAGTCAGATGCTTAACCAGCTGAGCCACCCAGGAGTCCCTGTATCTCATTTTAAAAAATTTGTTTGTAATACTAAAAAGTTTACTTTTTTCCCATATGCTTTCTGTTTATGTTCTATGAATTACTGGTTTAATCCTAAACTTATGTTTTATTAGTTCATCTTTTTCTTACTAATTTGTTTTTATATTAAAGATATTAAGTCATCTCTTTTCTTACTGATTTGTTATATATTCAAGAATATATAAAGAATATCTACTTATACATTTAGATGTATGCATACTTCTATATTTAAGCTCAATGAAGGTAAGGATTGTTGCCTTTTTTGTACTTTCTTATATCCCCAGTACCAAAATGGTGCCTGATATATATTAGGTGTTATTGAAAACCCAAAAATTGCTATTAAATTAGCTAAAAAATCTTAATACAGAAAATCCTATAAGCAGAATAATAAAAACTTTTGTAGGTTATGATAGTTGAATATTCAGATTTTTTAATATTAACTACTGCATTTCACTGCCCCACATCCTCATTTAAGTCCTGCTCATCATCAGTCAGTATATTGCAAGTTTTTTGGTGTTAATGTAGCATATTTGACCTGCTTTACTGGAGCTAATGGAATGTTTTTGAGTGCTAGGTTTAGCGCAGACAACCAGTATGGTAAAAAAAAACTAAATTCTTAGAAAGCAAAGGTAAAGGAGGCACAAATTTTAATCATTATTTAAAACCGACTAAATGCAGAAAGAATATTTATTTAGGAAAGGGTTTAACTAATGAATTAAAATTTAACATTTCCTTCTTTAAGTGACTAAACACCTGAGTAGGTATAACAAAATACCTGCATTTGTTAAAACGAAAGGTTTATAGAAAAATTCACTCAATATACTATGTGCATACCATGAATATCAAAAATTTTCCTGTATTAGTCAGAAGGCAGCCTGGAAGACAGAAAGGACTACACAGATTCCTAGCAGAAGGAAATTATCACAGGGAATAAGATTCCAAGGAAGGGGAGGAGCTGAGAAACCAAACAGTGAAGCAATTGAGAAGTCAACTGCAGGAAGCTGGAGGGACCAGAGGCCAGGACCATCCAATGGGAACTGGGACCAGAGATGGAGATTCATTCCCATGAAGCTGAGTCCATAGTAGAGATAAGACTTTACTGCTGCAAGACATGCTATAGAGAGGAAAAAGATGGGGAGAAGTATCCTGTCTTGTCCCTTCATCTCACCTTCCAGTCTTACACTAGTGTCTCCCATTGGTTTAAGTTAAAAATCAGGTGAAGGGAATCTGGCAAATATCCCCTGAAATGCAGAGCAGACAGTGGGATGGAAGGCATCTGAGAGTAAATTGACAATTGATGGACAATCCTAATTATCAAGTGAACAGAAGAGATCTGGAAAATAGGCTTCCTCAGGGCATTAGCAGAAAAGAGATCCTCACAGGTAAACAGGTCCCGTGGTTGGGGTTGGAGGGGTGGGGGTAGGGGTAAGAGGATGGGGTGGGGAGCAAGCAAGTGAAATATAGGGACTGAAAAGTAGAATAGCTTCATGAGAATAGAAATGCTATGCAATGGAGAATGAAGAGAAGTTTAATGAGAAACAGAAGAGTGATGACAAAGATGAGGCATAATTATTGTCATTTTTGCCAGTTTGCTCTGCTATTTACTTCCTATCATATAATAACTATTAGTGCAAAACACAAAGTAAAAAATCACTCAGAAGATATATTCTCCAACCTAAGTAAGCTAAAATGGATATCTTTTAACTTTATCAGTTCCTCAGCACATATCATAGAATATATTATCTTAATCTAATAAATATGAGTATCCAAATGCAGAATATTTCAAACTCCAAAACAGAAGGCAGGAATCCCCACTTAAGAAAACTTACACGTTAAATGTAACACTCTAACAGGACATGTTGATAACGTTGGTGACACTAGCCACCTGCAGTCTCATTTTTGCTGGGCCTTAAAACCAGTGAGAATATAGTCTGAATATTAAAAATGTATCTCCACTAGCTCATAGGACTGGAAATAATTGACTTTCCTGAGACTGGTCTGCCTGGGTTTGATGGTTTCCTTGTGATTGGTCAATGGTGGTCAAAACTCTCTTATCTTAGATGCTTAGACTAGAGCATCTGAGATGATTGCCCTGACTCCTGGTTTCATTCCAATTTTTCCTTGAAGTGCTGACTGTGATATATTGATATGAAATTCAAGACTCTCTTTTCCTTGTCTCATGTCCCATTACTTTTGCACTCAAAGTTCATTTTATAGTAATGTTACACTCATTGGAGCTCTCCACATGTACTATACCTCTGTGTTTTACCTTGTTCCACTCACCTCACCTCGTTCTTGCCTGGCAAGCATCTATTAGTCACTCTTGGTTCAAATCACATGCCATTTTATTCCCTGAATGCATGGTTTATCTTCAATTCTCTGTACCACAAGGGTAACCTCTGTTCATCTCTGTTGCCTGTGTTACAACTCACTTCCAACAATGCTATAATGGTTTTATGGTTTATCCCTACCTGTCTTTAGAGTTCCCTAAAGCCTGGGACTACACATCCTTGTCTTTATGCCTGATGGTCTAGGGCTAAACTCTCAATAAATGTTTGTTAGATCGATCTGAGTCTGGCCTTAAATTTTAGTGTGGGAATGTTTATTCAGCTATCAGGCATCAAGTTACAACATTTTCTCAAGATTCTTCCTACTCCTAGAGTCATACCTAGCTAGGTTTTAGAGACCTGCTTGATTGTTCAACATACTCTCAGGCTTTGAAAAAAATGGTTTACAATTTTCCTGGAGATAAAAGAAAGTAATAAGGAATGGCGGCTGCCTAAACATTAAATTAATTTCTGTATCTTTGGCGCATATCAAATCTAGCTTACTCTCAATTTTTCTACTGTTTCACCAAAAAATAATAACAATAATGCTTTACAACAAAACTACATTATTTATTACTATGGCCCAAATTACTAACATATTACATGAAATGCATGACGTGATTACCATAGATACATATACATGATTGATGGTCAACAAGATGTCTGGTTCTGAAAAATGATGTGCAATAATGAAGTGGTTATTTTGTGGATGTTGGACCAGTGATCTTTATTGAATTCTTATCGTGGCCAGGCCTGTTCTAAGTGCTTTATATGGATGGATTCATGTAATCTTCCTACAATTCTATAAAATAAGACTACAGTGATCTCCATTTTATAGAAATGGAGCTCTCAAGACATAGAGTTAGTAAGTGCTAAACCTATGATTTGTATCAAGAGCCTTGGCTTTAGGACCAGAGATCCTAGGAACTAGCTATGGGTCCCCCAGTACATTCCATTAATATTGTAGGCTTCTTTTAGTGACTCTTACAGTTGGGGTTTACTTATTCAACATATATTTATTGCATGCCATGTATATATCTATGTACCTATACTAAGTTCTGAGACTCCAGCCTAAAACTGGATATAGTCTCTCCTCTTAGGGAACTCACAGTTGGATGAGAAAAAAGGGCAAGTTTTAAAATAAACCATAATATGTGGTACTCAAGAAATACTTGGTGAATGAATTAGTAACTGCCAAGATAGGGGGTATACAAAAGGAGATATGGAAGCAAAAGAAGGATATCTCAACAAGGTTTAAGATAGCAGTCAGGAAAGACTTCCTGGAAATTATCTAGATGAACATAATAAGGGATGTGTATTCTGTGAAAAGATAATAATAGGTGAGAAGGTGCAGAGATATGAGAAAACCTCACACATTACAGGAAAAAGCCTGTGAGCAAGTTGTGAAAACAATACTTAGCCGTGGTCTAAGATGAGGCCAGAAATAAGTCTGCGCCTCAGTGTGAAGGGCTTTGGATGTTAAGCCATGAACTGTGAACTGTAGCATGGCAGTCTTGAGAACCACTTATGGTTTGAAATAGCTAGTGACATGATCAAAATGACATTTTAGAAAGGTCACACTGACAACAGTGAGAAGAATAGATCAAAGGGCCCAGACTGTACAGAAGGAGAAGATACTGCAGCAAACTAGAAGAAAAATAGGAGTGGCTGTGGAAAAAGAGAGGACAAGGACAGGCTTGGAGATATTAGGCAGGTCTACTCAATTGGACTCTTTGAGCCTACATAACATAGCATTTTCATAGTGTTGCATTTACATTATTGTCTAATTTCTTTTCTATTTGTCTTTCTTTTGTCATAGTACATAACAAGTGTTTAATAAATGGTTTTTGAATAAATGAAAGAATAGCAGATATGGGGGAAAGAAAGAGAAAAAAGTACAAAGTGACTGTCAACATTTCTGGCCAGGACTACATAGTGCTCTGGACTCATATATACTCTGAGATGAGCAGCAAAGGAAGAGAAGGATGTTTCGGTGCAAAGATAAGAAGCTGAGTTAGGCAGTAGTATGAGTTTTAGACATTTAGAGATATTTACAAGGCAGTTTGACATAGGTAGGTGGTGTTCTGATTCTGACATTTCTTGCCTGGAAACTGAGAATCACCAATGCATGTGTGGTGTGTTGAATTTCTGAGTTTGATTAAGATCCTCCAGAGAGAGTGTATAATATATTAAATCTGGGTGGGGGAAAAAAAGAGTACAGGGAGATGATAGAATAGAAGAAACAGAGTGAAAGGAGGGACTCCTTGAGAGAAGGATCACAAAAGCTCAAAGGATAAAGAATTTCAAGAAGGAATGAGCACCATAGACAGTAATTGCCATAGAGACATGAAGTAGGATAAGTATAGGAAATGTTTCATCGGATCTGGCAATATTGAGGGCAATGTAGATATTAGTGAAAGTAGATTCAGTGAAGTAGTGAAACCAGAAACCAGATTCATTGGCATGATGAGGGAATGACTGGAACATAAAGAAGTGGAAATGCATCTGTAGAGTCTATTTTCTAAAAGTTTCAAGACTTTTACCCATAGAATGAGCAAACAAACAGTACCTACAGGAGAATGTGTGTTCAAAGGTTCCATTGTTTTAAGATGGGAAGGGCTTGGGTATCTCTAAAAGCTGAGTTGTTTCAGAGTAAGGTGAAAGAAGAAGAGAAAAAAAACAACAACAGAAGAATAAAAGCATCTAAGCCACTGAAAAGATGAGCCATAGAGTCTAAACTATAGAGGGAAGGAGGTAAAGTTCAGATGAGAGATGGAAACTGTCCAGTATGAGAGAGTATAAGAGGGAGTATAAGAGAAAAAGTTTGTAAAGAGTAAGAGAAAGGATAGGAGATTTGAATTAGACAAATGAAGTGAGATGTTTAAATTCCAAGAGAAAATTTGGGTAGGCAAATTTGTATTAACCAAATATATTTTTGGTATTCGCCAGGCTGCATGGCAGATGTGAGAGATATCTATAATATAACCTTGGAAATACATTTCTGAAATGCAGCAGAGGGGAAGGAAGCTGGAAAAAGGAAGAACAAGGGCTGGGCAGTTGGATTATTCCACAAGGTAGATATTAAAATCACTCTCAGCACTGATGAGAAAAATACCAAAATCCTCAAAAAAAACAATGTGGAGGAAATTCTAAAAGACAATGATGAGGATGGGTAGAGTGCTATATAGGTAGATGACAGGTATTAAAGAGTAATCGTTTGGAATGGCCCTGGAGATCAAGAAGGTAAACCCAAGTCTTGGCCCTGCGGTACAAAAATATAAGAAAATCGGCCACTGACACAGGAAGGTAAAACAGGGGAAAGTTTGATTTAAAGGAGCATCAGATTTTTGATAAGACATGAGGCAATTAGGGCAGTGAGTGAAGAGGATGATGCCATCAGGAGGTTTGTTAATCATGGGTCAGGATTTCTAGAGACCAGGATGGAAAGTTTTGACATAAGACGTAGCAGTGGGGAGACAGTAGGGGAGGGATAGAATGTCAAAACTGTGGGGGTCGCCTAGGTGGCTCAATCAGTTAAGCATCTGACTTAGGTTCAAGTCATCATCATCTCATAGTTCATGGGTTTGAGACCCACGTTAGGCTCTGTGCTGACGGTGTAGAGCCTGTTTGGGATTTTCTCTCCCTCTCTGTCTCTCTCTCTGCCCTCCCCCACTTGCTCTCTCTGAAAATAACTAAATAAACTTTAAAAAAAAGAACATCTAAACTGTGGAGATGAGAGGATGACAGGTCATACCCAAAACAAGTGCATGAGGAATTTTACATTTGGGGCTGAGGTAGAGCTTGACAAAGGATGGTGACACTATTGAACTCAAGTTTTCAACCAGAAGTCTTATAAAAAGATGGTTCTAGCCAAAGACTCTGAATGTAACCAAGACCAAGTGTGGTATGCTTTTTGGATTCTGAGTATTTTTACTGGAGGCAGTCTTCCATGGAGCAACCGTGATTGCTAGAAAGAGCTTTCTTTCCCCATTGATTTAAGAAACCTCATGTTATACATAGCCTTCACCCATCAAGTTCCACTGTGTTAGGGCCATATGCAAAATGTACTCTCTTTCACCTTGAAAGCAGGTATCATGTGCAGTCAGGGTACTTTTTTCTTCGAACTGAATATGCCCAACACTTCACTGTTGCTACTTATGGTGCATTTCAATATCCTACTCATTCTTCAAATGGTTAACTCAGTTTAGTTGACAATACATTCTTAATACATAGCTAGAAATAAATCTAGTACCTAAAGTATGTTCTAACAAGCACACTATATAATCAAGTTACATGGGAACAAAATCACCATTTGCTAAACACCTACTAAGTGTGTAACCCAATGTCAGTTGTGAACATGCACAATTTCACTCAAATCTCAGTGGTTAAATCACAGGCTCTTGTGTCTGGGGCCAGGTGTTGGAATTCATGTTCTGTCACATATTAGCTGTGTGATATTGGAAAAAAATTAATTTGCCATCCTGGGACTCATTATTTTTCTCTGTAAAATGAGGATAATAATGCTATTCATTTAACAGGGTTACTGTGAAGGTTAAATGGAATAAGACATATAAAGAAAGCACTTATTGCCTGGCACATAGTAAACATAATAAGTGATGGTTAATCATTATCTCCATCTTACAGATGAAGAAATCTGGCCATTAGTTAAGGTCAGACAATCAAGATTCAAATCCGGATCATGAAATTCAAAAACCCATCATATGATACTGTCCTAAACTCTATATTTTAATGCTTATCTTTCTAACACTACAACCCAACATGAATGGCTGTTGATTAATGTTAAGTATATTGTCAATCAATACTCTTGCTTTTTCATACATGTTACTGCTGTTAAGCATGATTTCTTTCTTCTGCCCTTATGAGAATTTGTTTTTGGACCTAATAGAAGCCATTGTAATATCTAAGTTTAATGATGTGAACAACAGGAAAGCTGGTGATGTTGGAAATTAAAAAAAAAAAGAATACAAGAAATGTTATAAAAAGAAAATTAACAATATATAGGAATAAATTGGAACTGTATCAAAAAAGACAGCAAGAAGACAAAATGAATATCAGCTGATAATTATTTAGAGCTATAATAACATTGACAAAAATGAAGAAATTTAGGAAAAACTGTTTGCTTAGGAGACAAAATTAACTTTTATTGGGAGATTTGTTGAAAGGATACCTGGATTGACTCTTAGCCACATTACGTATGTCAAAAATCATCCTTCTTTTCCTAGATGAGATCCTGAATGAATGAAGCTCATAGCTGAAGCTTCGATTTTCTCTAAGAACTAAAAACGGGTACATCTGACTTTATGCTACAAGACCAAAGGATTTTCTAACTCATTGGAAACCAGTCAGAATTGTAATAACATGAATCTGAGTCTAGAGGGGAGTGACACCTGGAAGTGGTTTTGGTTTAATTGTCCTGTCATTTTGCATGAATTCAAGAAAAAGTACTATGTGTGCATCCAAAGAGCTCATACTGGGTAATTAAGCAATGCCTATTCTGCAACATTCTGCAGTGAATGATCGACGTATTAAGGCATAGTGACTGACCTAATGGGTTAATTTAGGCTTCATTGTAAAATAAAAGTCTTATCTGAAAGAGAATTCTATTTTACTGGAATCTCAGGAAGAACCTGTAGGAATGATTTTCAGTGTTTTATAAGGAGTGATCATCCAGTAAAGAGTAATGATCAACTCTCCATGTCTACTGTTAATCTAGTTACAACGTAATTCTTTTAAAATGTAACTTCTTCAAAATACTTAAGGCTGTCATTTTTATCATTGCTCATGAGAGTCTGTCAGTCACTGTCAAAAATTGTCAATCACAGTCAAATGAGGGCATTTTCAGAACTAATAGATAAAAACTTTTTGACCTCATATTTTTTATTTTTAACCTTAAAATCACATGCAAAAGGATGTAATAACTCAGACTCCTTTCTGCATCATTGGTAACTTTAAGTAAGATTGAAAATAAATTTTGGGTACCTAACACTAGATTTATTTAATGGTTTATATTTTAAGAAATCAGAAGCATATATGCTGAAAATACTATAGAAACAAGAGACGTGAGACCTTTACTTGTCTATTCTTGACTCCCTTGTCACATGTGGCTGAGGAAAATTTCTTTACTTCCTCTGAGAGCTCTGTTGTCTATTCTGTAAAACAGGTAAATGATATCTTACCTGCCTGGTGAGGGGACTGAGAATATAATCTCGTGAGTTTCCCACCTGGAGACACATTGCTATAAATCTTTTATATGATAGAAATGCACAAAAATAAACTAAAAATAAAACAAGGCAAAAGAGACTCAAACTATTTCTTTAGGCAATTTCCTCTGTAAAACAAAGCTCTAGCTTCTGTGTTTTGTCTTAATATATTTTTAATCTCCTAACCCAAGTCCTTTTAGTTTTTAGGAGAGTTAGATCATAAAGATCAGAGACAGTTCTCAGAATTTCTCGTTAAGGTTAACCAGGTGAACTATAGCAATTGTGAAAGCCACAGGGGCACCTTCAGTTGGTGATTCTCCCATCTGGCTACATCCTGCATAAAGACCCCAGATTACCAAATTATGAGAAAATTACCAGAAAATCTGCTTCTACCTCTTTCTTGTGTGCTACCACATAGGCCTGGATTGTAGCTCATTGCCATGTTTGCAAATACTGTGAATGCTCTCCTGCAATGTATACCCCTCAAAAACTGAGATTCACTTGTTAAGTTGTACCATAGGTAAGTTAAAACTTACCTGCTGTTTTATACCCTTACAACTTTTCAAACTATAGCTTTATTTTCAAATGTTTTTCCACTTTTTAAAAAAATGTTATTCACTTTTGAGAGTGAGAGACAGAGCATGAGGGGGTGGGAGGGGCAAAGAGACAGGGAGACACAGAATCTGAAGCAGGCTCCAGGCCTGTCAGCACAGAGCCCGACGTGGGGCTCTGGGCGATGAACCATGAGATCGTGACCTGAGCCGAAGTCGGATGTTCTACTGACTAAGCCATCCAGGCACTCCATGTTTTTCCACTTTTAAATATCTATCTTTTCTAGCATTCCTTTAAAAACAAAAAGATGATTATTTTTTACGTAATCTCTACACCAAACGTGAGGCTTGAACTCACCATATGGAGATCTAGAGTTGCATATTCTCCTAAGTGAGCCAGCCAAGCATCTTTCTTTTTTATATTATTACAATTTTTGTTTATAAAATTCCATCCATTAGGGTGAACTTTCTACCAGTTTATTTCAAATTCTGAATTAAGAAAACAGCCATTCTTTGTATATTCAAGCAAATCCAAGAATAATCTATACATATCTTGTTTGGAATATAAAGATAGTGGAACAGTAGGTAAAATACTCTTAAAAGAAATTTATTTTTTAGGTATAATCTTTACAGAACACTGAAACCTTTAACTTCTTAGAAACTATGTGTTAAATCTATTTCACATACTTTATTCACGGTGATAAATACTACTTACCTTTTCAATTTTACAGTGTTCCTGGTCTGCTGCATATTTTAATTCAAATTTTAATGTTTTTTTAAAAGGCTAAGTAAGATAAGCATAGTTTGCTTTAAAAGGCAAAAAACTTCTTAGCAGTCCACCCCAAATTAATCATCATGCACCCTTTTCTCATATTTCTTTCCTTAATGGTTTAGAGATGAGCAGTCACATTACCATTATGTATGAATACTACTAAGCATAAATAAGTGGGACAGGTTGCCCTGCAAACAAATTTCATTAAAGTACCTAGATTAACACATTTTAAAGGTCTCTTTAATGAATCTTTGTCCTTGTGATACAACATAAGCAAGAATAGGGCAAACTAAGTTGTAGAATTTTATGTCTCCATCTCTAGCTTCAAACAATTAAGGGAGTTATAAATAAGCTCTACTATCTTTATCCCACTCAAAAATAATGAATGAGCCATCCTCATGAATCACAAGACTATCGCATCAAACCATCACAATCCCAAGATCATGAAAGCAAGACTTTAAACCAGCATTATATTTTGGAATAAATCACAGACTTGGTAAGTATTTCAGAAGTGTAAATGTTATGCTTTTTAGAGTTATAGCATAATTCATATATCAAACCGTGGCATCTATGAACCCCATCATAGAATCACTAGAGTTTTCCAATTTTCAGAACGAACCTCTGTGAGTTCAGGTATTTAAAAAATTACTGCAGTGAGAAAAGTGACCAAACAAGAACATTTGAAAGGATTAAAAGAAGAATTTTATAATGAAAATTATATCATTCAACAAGTATAAATAGGAAGACAATGCTTTAAAAATATGTTATATAGGACCCAGCAATTATTAGGAAATTACTGTGGAAAAGAAGGATTGATTTTACTTTTGATGACAAAAGACATCAAAAGGTTAAAAAACGTTATTCAAAACAAGAGTTTCCAAACTAACCGAGTTTTTTGTTTTGTTTGGTTTTGTTGTTGTTTTTGAAGGGAGTAGAGATGGATATAGTCATGCAGTCAGATTAGTAAATATTAAATTATCTATCTTCTGATAATTTGATATCCATTGTATATTAATGGAGAATCCCTTACTATAAACTGCATAATATCATGATTTCTGGAACGTACTGATATTAATCAAGTCTAACTACAAAAGCATTATTATAGGACACTATTACTAAATTCTAAAATGTAGAAAGATTAAAGGGAGAAAATAATCTGATTCTGATTTGAACTTGTTGCTATGAGGCTGGCTAAAATCTTTTAGTCTTCATACCTATGACATGACATCAGGAAAAATGCAGATTATGCTATATTTAAAAGCTTTTATTTAAGTGAGATTTAAAAAAAAGTGTTAAGCACATAGCCCATACATAGGTGCTTTTTCAACTGGCTTGAAGTCTCAAGTAAATTGATAGATAGAGCAAGAGTCCACCTGTTAGGATGAGGATGTGGGACTCACATTGTTCTTTGTTTATTATTGTTACTCACATTGTTCTGTTGTTTATTAGCAGTTGAGACTTGGTCTCTCATTGGTTTTGTATTTGGTTTTTCAGTACAGAACTTTATTTAGCGTATACAATTCTTTTAGACATACAAAACCACTTTAGTCCCATAAGATGCCTAGATTCTAATGCAGTATAACATTTTCTTTTTTTTTTTTTTTTTTAATTTTTTTTTTTCAACGTTTATTTATTTTTGGGACAGAGAGAGACAGAGCATGAATGGGGGAGGGGCAGAGAGAGAGGGAGACACAGAATCGGAAACAGGCTCCAGGCTCTGAGCCATCAGCCCAGAGCCCGACGCGGGGCTCGAACTCACGGACCGCAAGATCGTGACCTGGCTGAAGTCGGACGCTTAACCGACTGCGCCACCCAGGCGCCCCTGCACTATAACATTTTCTGGACTGATTCATTCCCTGAAAGAAACAAAAATTATTCCCTGTAGAACAAATAGTCTTTAAATCCAGGGAAATTAATAGAAAATTTCAGGGAAGTATCTTAGAATAGAGAGTGAATTTTCCACACAGAAAGATTCAGTGAAACTGGACAACTTATAGATGTGTTCATAAAAATATGTTTTGCTTGCCTTCTAAAAGAGTGTAACAATGAGAATTCAAACACAAAATAGAAAACCAGACCTAAATTTAGCATTTAATATAATTTATAGGAAACCCTATTTAAAGGAGGATTCTATAAATTCAAACTATTTCAACTTTTTCTTTCCATTTCTAGTACTTTGGAACTACTCCTGCCTGAAGTCCAATTTGTGATTTCTTACTGACTTTATTTATTTATGTTACCAACCCTTTGTCTCTTTCTGAAAAAATAAAGGACATCATCAGTCTTACTGCTACCATCAAAGCAAGTGTGTGCGCCTGCACATATGCTCACATGGACACACACACACACACACACACACACACACGCTCATCCATCAAACCCATGGCATTCCCAAACTATTTATTATCTACTTTCTTCTTATCAACCGGTAATTTAAATTTCATAAAATACAGGTATGCCATAATTTTCTCAATTCCAAACAAATTTGTAGTGCATTTTCTTCAGGATTCACATATTCTAATATAACTATTAGTATAATGTATAGAGAAGAATTTTCTTACAGGAATTCTATTTATAGAATGACTTGAATAGAAATGATTTATTGCCAAATTCCCATATCTAACCAAACAAATGGCAAGTAGTGTCACAGATAAAATTCTGAGGAGTTCGGTTCCATGGGGACAAAAAGTAACACAAACAATCAAATGAAGCAAACATACATTCCTTCAAAACTCTTGGCTTATAGCATTTCTCTCTTATTTACTTCTAATACTTATAAGTAATCTGACTTATTTACCAGTCAGATTACTGGTTTGATTATACAAAAAAAAAAAAAAAAAAAACAAGCAAACAAAAATATCTAAGAATAACAGTATTTAAATGGCTATAGGCAACAAAACCCCCCACAGTTTATGCCAAAAAATTTCAACTGTGATTCATTCCTGGAATATTAGTTACATTTTCTTTTCTCATCATTCACTGCCCCTTAGAATTTTTAAAAAAATCCTTAGAGATTCAGTTTAGTTGAGCAAATTTATACTGAACACCTATAATGTGCCAAATGCTGAATTAAGGGAATACAAATATGACTAGAATGCAACCCTTGCCTTCTTTCTTGCAACACTTGTTTCTCTTATATGACCTGGCTAACTAAGCCTGGAATGCTTCGAGATAATTGGATTATATCAATGTTTACATCCACTGCCCTGTTAACACCAGAAAAAAAAAAAAAAAGAAAATCTGCCCTTGTGAAACTTGCATAGTAATGATAGGAGGCATAAAATAGACACAACTAAATTATGCAATATGTTGGAATTCTAGAAAGGGGTAAGTGAAAGGGAAAACAAGGAGCATCGTGGGCCAAATTAAAAATTAGGAGATAGAGGTGGGTGTGGTAAGTAGATTGTAAATTTAAATTGGTTGGCAAAGGTAGAATCTATGAAGAAGTTAGCATTCAGGCAAACACTTGAAAGAGGTGAGAAAGAGGAAGCTTTCGTTTCCTGGAGGAAGATTGTTGCAAGTAGAGCGAGCAGCGAATGCAAACTCCCTAAGGTGGGAATATTGTTGGTATGTGTCTTCCTAAAATATGTGTGTGAAAACCTAAACTCCAGTGTGATGGTACTAGGAGACGGGGCCTCTGGGAAGAAATTAGGTCATGAGGACAGAGTTCCCATGAATGGTATTAGTGCTCTTATCAAAGAGACCCAAGTGAACTCCCTTGCTCCCCTCTGCCATGTGAGGACACAGTAAGAAGGTGCCATCTATGAACCAGGACATGGTTCTCATCAGATACCAAATCTGCTTGTGCATTGATCTTGGGCTTCTCAGCACCTAGAACTGTGAGAAATGAATGTTGTATTTAAGCTACCTAATCTATGGTATTTTTGTTATAGCTGCCCTAATGGACTAACATAGTGTGCCTGATGAGCAGCAAGTAGCCCAGTGTGGCCAGAGAAGGCTAAGCAAGAGAAGAGTTAGTAAGAGAGTAAGTCAGAAAGCTAATGGGCGCTGAGGAAGGCAGTTCACAGAGGCCTGGTAAGAATTCAGCTTGTACTCTGTGTTGGATAGAAAGCCACTGAAGGGTTTAGGACTGCAGGGTGACATAGCTCTTAACATTTTAAAAGAATCATTTCAGCTGCTGTGTTGAGAATGTACTAGGGGAATCAAGAATAAAGGCAGAAATACCAGATGAAAGAGTATCATGGGGAGAAATAATGGTGGTTTAGACTGAAGTAGTATTAGCTCTTGATTGAAGGATATCTGAGCTCTTTACTGATCCACTGGATTTTTAAATTTTTTTTAAGGTTTATATATTTTGAGAGAGAGATTGAGAGAGAGAGAGAGCGAGAGCGAGAGAGAGAGAGAGAGAGAGAGAGCGTGCATGTGTGCACACGAGTTGGGGAGGGCCAGAGAGAGGGGGAGAGAAAGAATCCCAAGTAGGCTCAGTGCTGTCAGCATGGAGCCCTATGCGGGACTTGAACTCACAAACCATGAGATCATGACCTGAACAGAAATCAAGAGTCAGCTCCTTAACCAACTGAGCCACCCAGGTACCCCGTGATCCATTGGATTTTAAGTCAGGATGTTGGGAAACCAGCCTGGTCTATGCTTAAAGGATTGATGCTAATACATTAAATTATATTCTGCCTTTGTGAACATGTTTGTATGCGTGAAGTTTTATGTTTATACTTTTTTTTTTCTTATAAATGAAAGCCCTTTACATGTTATGGTAAAGTCTTTCATTTATTACTCTGTTAATACTGTTTTTTTGGCATATTACTATCACTTCCTTCTATTTGACTCCCAGTTTTCCCTCCCTGCTAAGAGTCTCTTATTCTACTCTATGTACTGGTTCCCTTAGTAGATATATACCTAATTTGTGTTGTGTCATTTTGAGCTAGTTGCTTTGCAATTGTAATAGCTGCTTCATTTGTTTTTCCCATTTGGTTCTCCATACAGTGCAAGAAATTGGAAAATGCTTCTACACACAGTGTTGTCTTTACTATCTAGAATAATTAGGATTTTATCGAGGGTAAAAACAGCATCCTCGTGATCAACTTTTAAGGGACAACTAAAAGGATAAATCATTTTCTAATTCTCAGTAACACGTTTAACCAATGACATGGTAGTCTTCATGCTAAGTGGCTCTTGGAAACTCATGCTAGATGGGCAAAGAAAATATTCTAAACCATGAGTTTAGAAAATAAAGGGATGTGTACATTTATTTATCTGTTCATATGTGAGAAGACAGAATAGGGATTGAAAGAGGGAAAGCTGCGTAGCAGTGAATCTTTCAAAGATTGTCCTTCTATCTAGCGGAGACATTTTCCTCTCTCAGACAATAAACATAAGGATGATTTAGTTTCTGTTTGTTTTATGGTTTCAGCATTCTGACAAAGAAGTTCTAAGGGCAAGTTAACTTATTAAAATGCTTTGAGCCCTTTGAAGAAAAGATATTTTTATTAGATATATGTTCAAGGCATTCTTTCTGTCTTTGCAGTTTTCTCTCTCATAAAAGATATTCTCTTTCAAATAGACCTAAACTATTGAATGTGTTTTCACTTACGATTACTTCATCTCCTTGTATATGTTAGAGCCCATCTGAAGTAATAACCTCTTTGTTAAAACTTTATCTCTTCAAAAAAATAATAAAACCAAGAAATTTTAACAAGTCAAATGTGAGAGGTGGTGTAATATATGAATTGATCTCATTATTGATTCATGATGTCCTGAACCATTCATCCCTTGTCCTTCACCCTATCTCAGTACACACTGGATATGATCACCTTCTCAGAAAGTATGTCTATGCATGTTGTAACCAAAGACTAAAACTGTAACAATTAGCTGGTCCACTCCTCTGCCAAGGCTTGAAATAAATCTTTATTTCAGATACTGGGAAGACAGCAACACCCCTTGTCCTGGACATGTGATTTCCTTAAATGGTACCCCAGTGGGCTGAAAGACTCAATGAACTTCTTTAAGCCTAATTTATTCCCAGAATATGACCTAGGTGCTGGGGAGGATAGAACACATTATCTGATGTTCAGATTGCTCAACTGTACCCTGGAGAATCAAAACATTAAGAAGCATATGGTATGAATATTGTCCTGGTGAAAGCACATTGTTCCATTTTGGAATTTAAAACAAGCAATGCAGCAATTGTTATTAACTAACTCCAACCCTTACTTCCAAATCAAAAGACTTCATAAAATTTCAGGAAGCGGTATGGTAGATTACGTACTCCAAAGGTTTTCTGTCTTCCACATCAGGGTCCGTAATCCTACAAAGAAAAATTTTTCTTAATAGCTGCCCAAGAAGACCATTTAAAAAAGAAGAAAGCCACAAAAAAACCCCAAACTTCCAGCTTTGTCTTTCCCTTACCCTAACAGTGGAAATGACAGTGTTCAGTAACAAAGACTTTGAGCTACTGGCTGATGCTGAAGTTAAATGCATATGACAGAACTACCAGCACTGATGGATGGCTCCAGGCCCGCTGCGCTGACAAAAGACTGGGATGTTTGCAATGGTTGGTTATCAGTGAAAATGGGCATTACCCGATTTGGCATTTGAACACTTTGCATAACCTAAAGTGATGGTCAGCACTGAACCCTGAAGACACAATGCTAGCAGGGTTAATATTTGGTAGAATCTGTCTATCCACTGTGGTGACATACTATTTACTGAATCCCAGAAATAGACCTTTTGATAAAAACCTCAACTGGGAACACTGGCAACTATATAGATTCCTACTGAGTCCTGGTAATTTTTATGAGACTTTGGAATGTGAAGAGCCTCTCAAAATGCCCTCATTCCCATCATTTATTTTTCTACCAAGCCATTATAAGTTTGTATTTACAAATCCATTTGCTGTCACAGGCATTATTATTTTTCCGTCTGTCTAAAAATATAATGGTGATTTTGAAGGCTTGTTTCATCTGGTATGTTAAAAAAATTTTTTTTTAAGTTTTTAAATTTATTTTGGGAGGGAGACAGAGAGCGAGTGGGGAGGGGCAGAGAGAGAGGGAGAAAATTCGAAGCAGGCTCCGAACTGTCTGCACAGAGCCGGATGCGGGGCTGTAACTCACAAACCGTGAGCCAAAACCAAGAGTTAGACACTCAAGGGGTGCCTGGGTGGCTCCCTCGGTTGAGTGGCTGACTTCGGCTCAGGTCATGATCTCACAGCTCATGAGTTCGAGCCCTGAGTCGAGTTCTGTACTGACAGCTCGGAGCCCGAGCCTGCTTCAGATTCTATGTCTCCCTCTCTCTCTACCCCTCCCACACGCACGCTCTGTCTCTGTCTCTCTGTCTCTCTCCCTCAAAAATAAATAAACATTAAAAAAATTAAAAAAAAAAAAAAGAGTCCGACATTCAAACGTCTGAGCCACCCAGACACCCGTCATCTGGTATATTTTATGTATTTTTTATTATTCAACCTATTTAAAGAAATAGAAACTGGACTTATGGTTTAAAAGAAAAAAACACCAAGAATCCTAACATAAGGGTTAAAACCAAGCATCAAAGCAAGAAAACAAAAAGATATTTCAAAAATCATGCTGAAGGTATTGCAATTAAAAGCAAACGTAACTCTGGGGTTCCAAGTGGCTCAAGTCAAAAGGAAAATATTACAGACAACCGGTCTCTTTTTATCTTGAAGGAAGCATATTGATTCATCAGAAGAAACTAGCTTTTTTTTGTTCCATAGTTCTGAAAGCAAAATTTCCAAGTTTTTTTTTCTTTTAAAATAAGGAACATTGAATAAAATATTATCCAATGCTCACAATGGATGTTTTTACAGAAAGTACAATGATAACTCCTCACACAACTATTTCCTTTATTTGACTTCAGCAGGAGCACAATGATAAACTAGAATTCTCTGTAAGACACAGAAAAATTAGTTATGATTTAGTTATGTAGCATTTTGGCAATCTGACTTAAAATGAGGTACAGATTTCACTGTAATTCTAAGAAACAAAATAAACTGAAGGCCCACTGAAAGATCATACACAATTACATTGCAAATATAAGCAATCTTTATTTATAAATCACTTTTGAGTACCTTTAATACTTTTTCAGGATAGTTATTGAATAAATATTAAATAGTAAAATAATAAAATAAAGCAAATAAACAGTACATGTAGAGGATATATTAGAGTTCCTACTGATGTATAGAATAAAAATGTGTACATTTTCAAAACTCTGGTTAAGTTTGTCCATAGCAGACAAACTACAAAATGCCAGAGACTAGAAGCTGGCAGCCAGTTGCTACTCGGCTATGTCAATGTGTCGCAATCAGAATGACATTGTTTCAGGTACATAATTTCTAAAGTGTATGCATAGCCAACTTAATATTCAAATGAGTACGCATATTCAGGCTCTCCTTTATTTCTATAATATATAATGAAGAAATCAAATAAACAAGTGGAAGTTGAGTACAACAGTTGAAATGTCTTTGAATAAGTGTGGATTCTAATACACTGAAAAGTATAAAATTTCCATTTTTAGGCAGATCAAAAGAAATAGAATCTTAGCAATTTTGCATGATTGCATCTATGATAGATTTCATTTCCTTAACTACATATGTTGTGAAAAATAAAAAGATAAAGTTAGAATTGCTCGATATCCTAAAAATATATACAGTGATAGGAAAAGTGAGTCCTAATTTGATTGAGAAAGTAGTTTTTAGAAGCAATGTTACAATAAAGATTTCTCTTTCGCTCACATAATTTAATACACTTTGTCCCTGTAAAGTTGATATTTTTGCTGTGAGGAAAAAAGTAGACAGAAAGGAGATTGCAAAAAATAGACTGATTGATCACACTTACTAAAACCTTAGTAGTGGTAGAGATAAAAAACTAAATCAAATAAATTTGTCTTAAAATATATTTTTATCATTTTAAACTTTATTTTTGGATCCTATATTAAGATTGGGATCCTTTTTAAAAAGCAAGCAAATACTGTACAAATTGCATGCCACTAAATAACATTTTCCAAATTGGTGATCTGGGTAAGAAGCAGCATGTTACAAGAAACTGTTTCATGCTTAAGTATGAGAAAATGCAGGTTGAAGAAAGTTAATCAGATTGCTTTAGTGAAGTATTTTTTTTCTTTATGTCTTTCATATGATAACACACTTTGCAACAATTTTAGGAAAGGCCATACTGTGTAGAGTTTGCCACACATATATTTGATTAAGGAATACTTTCTTAATTGAATACATGTGTTTCTTAGGTTATAGTTAGGGAACTGCTGTCTTAGGGAGTCAACCAAAGAAACCCAAATTCGCAATGAAAAAAATATCATTGGGATAATGCTTATAATACTTACTTTTCACCAAGGGTATTGCATAGCCTATAAAAAAAATGAAACTTTCTTTTCAGAGTTTATGTACTGGTCACAGATATCTGAATAATCCTCAATATTCAGTTGAAAACCATAAGTTTAAGCAAGTTAAAGTCAAAGTTATTGACAGAATATCCTTAGTTGTGATATCTGAAACATACAAATAATTTTAATCTTTAAAAGCAATCTAACTTTCTGATAAACTCTCACATATTGAGAGAAGTAAATTCCTTAAAAAATACCTTTTTACCTTCGCCCTGAAGTAATATGAAGTACCCAAAAACATGTTGAAACTTCATTAACACACTGTAATTTGGTTCCATAATTTGATGTTATAGCGTGAGTGATCTTAGCTGACTTACCAGAAATAGGAAAGCTACTCAAGTGAGCCCTGCTAGCCTACAGGAGTGTAAATAGTAAATCCTTGTGATTTGGTGAGGTAGTTTGACATGCAGGGGTAAATGATGGGTACAAGCCTCAAATCCCACTGTTATCTCCTTCCCTCTGTTTGTAAAGAAAATGCAATTCCTTTTCCTAAGATTGAAGTTTCATCTTTGCCCATTTTCTTGCATTCTCAAAGGACTTTACTTATGTCAATTATCAAAACTTTTGTCTTCTCTAAACCAACATAAGCACACACAAAATTCTTTTCGTACTAGGATTCTTTTGATTCTTAGGATTCTTCTTATTCTTAGCATACATTTTGCAGTAAAAGGCAGTAAAGAGCCGCTAGTCTCCTAGAAAAGATATTGTCTTATTTATTTATTTATTTATTTATTTAGTTAGTTAGTTAGTTAGTTAGTTAGTTAGTTATTTTGTCAGTTCAAGACATGGTGAGGGGGGGGGGTGAGAAATCTGGAGAAACTAAAACCCAGGCAGATGTGCTTGACATATGTCTTCCCACCCTTGGCGGGGAAGAGGTCACCCATCAAAGTGCTCAGTTGGGTCCTAGCGGGCAGGCAGTCTCTCTGGGCTGTGTCTCCTGATGACCACCATGTCTTCACACGTATCTGAAAGTTCCAGCTTCCATCCTAGGATAGTGTATCTGATGACGCCTCACAGCAGAGCCTTTAGCCTTCTGTCTGCTTATTTTTCAGTTCTGACTGGCTCAGGAATCTGTTTTCTCCGTTTTCCCTAAGTGTGGCAGGCACAGGGTCCAATCCCCACTGCCAGGCCAGTCTTTTAAACTGCACCCTGGGCACAGAGATGGGCTTCTGTGCAGGCACGAAGGATAATAGGTATGTTTTTATGGTTTGCGGTAATTACATTAACCTTACTTATTGTAATATCAGGAATATACACTGAAAATTTGTAGGTAAAACAAGAAAAATAAAAATAAATGAATTTACTTTATGATTCCTCTTTAAAAATAATGACCAATAAAATGTAGGTAGAAGTAGCTTTAGTAGTAGCTATAAGAAGAAACATTTTAAAATAATGAGGTCCTTTATTCCTTTAGACAAATATATTATTCAGATACCAACTCTATTTTAACACAGTGTTTTCCATTTAAAATAACTAACCGTTAATAAAATAAATGAATGAAGCATTGGCTCCTTGTTTCCCAAACATTAATATAATATTTAAAATAATGATTGCAATTTTTATTTGGTATAAACATTCTCTCAAATGATTCTAAAGATTAAAACAGAACTGGCTTTCTCTTTTCCCTTTATTCTACTGCAAGATAACTGAAGAGAATGGAAGTTCTGGACTTCATGGTTCAGAGCACTGTTACAAAACGCTGGAACTTTGGCCTTGAGTTTAATTTCATATCTCATTTAACTATCATGCATGCAAAAATGTTGATGTCTATATTACTGCTTCCTTTCCAAACATTTCAACTCTAGCAATCTGGTGATAGGCAGCTCAGATTTCATAGGAAAACAAGGCCTGCTTCATATAAATGTGTTTCAGCTAATAAATGAAACTAGAAAATATTTATTTATAAGAAATGAAGTTATGTACATTTTTTCAATACCTATCACAATTCATTAGAAATTAAATTGCTGTTAAATATTGCTTAAATTCAAAACATGCAAGCATTCACAAACAAGGGAAACTATGTTGCAATAAGCATTCTCAAGAATTTTTCCAGAACCCCTAAAATCCTAGATAAATTATCTGGTAAGAATATATAAGGAAAAGAAAAACACAAAAGTCAGTTTTCCTATTATTACAGAAATTTCCAACTAAAATACAGAAACTACATATTTTCTGTCTGGCTTTTACAAGCCTGAAAGGAACCTCGTGCCTCTGCTGATGTTCCTGACTCAGCATGGAATGTCCTCTCTTTCTCTACCCACCAAATTACTACATCTCTTTCAAGGCCCTTTTCAAAAGCTCTTTTCCATGGAGCTTTCCCCACAGTACAAGTCAGAATTAATTACTTCTTCCTATGGGCTCTCAAAGCACTTTGAACCTCTAAATGGCAATTACTTTATTCTGCCTCGCACTATTTACATGTTTAAATATGTCTGCCTCACAAGACTTTAGGCTCCTTGAAGATATCTTAATCAACTTTTTTTTCCCCCTCACCTCACTGGATTCTTTTCCATCCTTGGGTACTTATTTATAATCTGGAAAATGGTTCTCCATTACAGAATGGGTGCCCAATAACTTTGGGTTTAGAAGAACTAATTGAAAATTATTGTCTTCTTATGGTCTCTTTCAGTCAAGTTCTGACTATAATGATGGTTTTCCAAGTTGTTCATTTTATACCTATGAAAAGAAGTCAGCAACGTTAAAACTGTCTATGTGTGGTATTTTCCAATGTTCCTTGGACTCCTAAATGCACCCTTTAATATATCATACCTGTAGAATGTCTAAAAATGTCACTTGGATAACTATCTTTTCCCTGTGCTTCACCAAGATTAACCTTTGAGTTATATAAATCAAAAATTCAAGGAAAGAAGAAAAGCTGAAATGGATGTCAACCTTGTCCCTTTGCTTTGTGAAATTTTCAACTTGAACACTGTATTATTGGTGATGTTTTAAACATTCAGCTATATTTCTATGGTGTTTCTCTCCACAGAGGTAAAAGCAAACATTATTCAATCTCAGGCAACCTTTAATTTGGTGACAGGCATTTTGCACCATATTAGAAAAATATGGATATAGAACTTTAAAAATTCCCCCATGGAGTATACATAGTGAGTACCAGTATTGAAAATGGACTTGAAATTTTCACTTCCAGTCGGTATCCTTATCACTAGGCCATGTTACTATACAAGTGAGGCTTTAAGCGTATATGTAAAATATCTAAATTAAACGTCATTGGAAGGCAAGGTAAATGCACTGATCATTGTTTTCTAGCTTAGCCTGTTATGTTTTCACTAATAATTAGCTTCATATTAAGATAAAACTTCTCCTTCCATGTATTTTAATATTGTATTATATTTATTTTTTCATAGTTGTTACTTAGTTTTTAATCATCTGATTTCCTCTGATAACCAGATAAGACGGGCATCTATTCTCAAATTACAGATAAAAGAAACTGAGGCTCAGAAGTTTAATGTCAAGGAAAGAAAGAAGGAAAGAAAGAAAGAAAGAAAGAAAGAAAGAAAGAAAGAAAGAGACTTGCTTTCTCTATTCTAGGGAACTTTCCTTCTTGTCAAACTCAGTAACAGGAAAAGAAATGTCAGAGACATGAGTGGGTGAAACTTAGAAGCACTTTAGAATAATTTGACTTCAAATTGTCTGATTGCTATTTGATTATTTATAGATTACTTTGGCATGCACTGATACTCATTTTTAAATACTATTTCTTATTTATGAAGAACTACATGAAACAAACACACACAGTTCACTGAAATGCTTAGTTTTTTAAATATTGTTATCTCATATAACTGTTTACATAGAATTTTTGTCTTCTACAGTTATGACCATGTACTGGAGTTTAAAAAAAACAACAGCATATTTTAAGCATCAACAGTAATGCTATGGTTCTTTATTTTATTTTTAATAGTCATAAAAATTAGTGTTCACACTTTGACACATCATTTAAATGTTATTGTGACATTGCACCAGAAGTTACCAATGGAAGGATTTATAAAATACAAATATATATAACCAGAAGTTGTGTTATATACAAAGGTCACAAAACAATATTGTGGCTGTACAAGTTCAGGTCTAGAGTTTCAATTTCCAAAATCTCAGTTGTTGGAATCCATGACAGCTGAGGCATAATATAACTAAGCAATGGTAAACCAGTAAAAAAATATAAAATAGATATAAGCTGCTATTGACCTTAAACATTCTGTTTCATCATTCACATTTAGGAGGAAATGAAAATTTAGAGAAAATAGAAAGATTCAGTATAAATTTAAAGACATATACATATATATGGCCACTTAAAGGCTAAATGAGACACCTTTATCATAGCAAAATTATACTGGTGTCTAAATGATTAAAACCGCATGAATGAGAAATGAAGTTGGGTCTCATTTTACTCTAGAAAAGCAATAGTACATACATTTGCAGTTTACAAAGCAACTCTGCATACATTGTCTGATCTTATGGAATGCTAGTATAGGTTCACCAGTGGAATCAAATGTAAGAACCCTTTAACAAATCAGTATGGACAGATGCTCTAAGAATTTGTGTAAACGATTACAGTGAATTCCCTCTTGGCATATACAGGAAACATATGCTTTTGTGCAGTTTCATTTTAGATTAAAAAGAAAGAAATCTAGAGAAACTTATTTTTTTCATTGTGTTCATTTGATTTCTAGGACCTTTAAATGCCCCTTTCCCACTTCACTTGAGACAGCTGAACTATCTACACTATAAAATCAGCCACCAGAATATAAAAACCCTGAAAAAAATTCCAAAGAAGAAGGAGTATGAATGGTGTGCCACTTTGTCACCATTGTTCTTAAGAAAAAAATAAAATGTGTCTATATAGGGGAGGCTGGGTGGCTCAGTCGGTTAAGCGTCTGACTTCAGCTCAGATCATGATCTTACCCTACAATTGGGCTCTGGTTGACAGCTCAGAGCCTGGAGCCTGCTTCAGATTCTGTGTCTTCCTCTCTCTGCTCCCCCCTGCTCGTACTCTGTCTCTGTCTCTGTCTCTCTCTCTCTCTCAAAAATAAATAAATATTAAAAAAATTTTTTAATTAAAAAATGTGTTTATATATAGTTGAGTGAAATTTTATTTTTGTATAATTAAAGTCTTATTGAATCAGACTTATTAATTGTAACAAAAATGGAAGAGCTAAAAAATGGAGCATTAGGGTTGTAATATTATGTAAGTGATTTAAAAAGTATAAACATTATATAGATTCAGTTCATGGTACTTATAAACTATGTATCAGCATGCTCCTTAGGAGAAAATCATATTTTTATTATTATTAAGAATACATTTTAATTAAACATCTACAATGTGTGAGGTACCATGATAGATACAGAGAGGGTTCAGATATGAACCTCTTCTTATAAGATCTTACAAGTAACAGAATTATATCTTAGTTGTAATAAATTCCACAATCCTTAGCAAAAATAAATCCTGTAAATACAAATAAAAGACAAGATAAAAGCTTTATATTCACAACAGATTCTTATTAGTGACCAGCCTAAAGATTCAACTAACATAAAACAGTACCAATAAGTAAAAGATGTGTGAGTGTAAGATATTTGTTAAGAAAATAACCTCACTATATTTATAGTTAGATAGATAGATAGATAGATAGATAGATAGATAGATAGATATACATATATATGTAGATAGATAGATATACATATCTATCTATATATAGATATACATATATACATATAATAGATATACATATATATAGATATGCATATATATATACATGTATATATATGTATACATAAATATATACATGTATATACATACATATATATATACATATATAGATAGATATACATATATATGTAGATATATATATATACACACATATATGTGTGTATATATATACACACATATATGTGTGTATATATATACACACATATATGTGTGTATATATATACACACATATATGTATATATACATATATATACATGTATATACATACATATATATATATACATATATAGATAGATATACATATATATGTAGATATATATATATATATACACACACATTTTTTTTTAAAGCAGGCTTCACACCCAGCATGGAGCCCAATGTGGGACTTGAGCTCATGGCCTGGAGATCAAGACCTAAGCTGAGATCACAAGTCACTTAACTGACTTCCCAGACACCACTAAAAGTTTTGTTATATTCTGATTAAAGGGTAAAGAAAAAATCTAGAAATTACCATGACTATAGAAGTATCCAAAAGTTGAGTTCTTTCTTTTGAAATCTTTTCCACAATGAGAATTTAAATGAAATATGAGAATAAAGAAATATATAGCACCCTAAATAAAAATATTGCATACCCTGACCAATTTTGGTACCCTGACAAACTTTAATTGTAGTATAAAATTCAATGAAAGTCATGCCGACAAGTTAGCTTTACCTCTTACTGTACAGGTTGAAATTAAATTTTATCATTCTGTAAGTTTTAACTGAAATTTTAGCTAATTTTGTAGAGAAAGCTAAGTAAGTTGGATAATTAAGTGTATTTGAAAGATTTATTCAATTTCCTTTAAAAGGTATGTGTTTTGTGTGTATATATATATACATACAAACATATAGAATCAAATATATATACAAACATATATATACAAACATATATATGCAAACATATAGAATCAAACACATTGTATATAATCAATATGTTGTTGAATTGAAAAACTGTAGGAAATTTACATTATTTATGTCCTTTTGGAATTTCTTATAATAATATCCACTTAAAAAAAAGTTTAAAAAAGATTTTATTCACCTGGATATTAGGAAATTTAATTTGACTTTGTGAACAATTCCTTTGAGAAGATTTTTGTTTTCCAAAAAAAGAAAAACATCATGATATTTAACAGATTTATAAAATCTGTTTAAGAAAAATTACTCCTATGCCATTACATTTTATCCTGAAGTCTAAATGACCATCTGTTTTCTTTGAAAAATGAGTAATGTTAGCAATTGTGTTTTTTTTATTGTTGAACCCAGGTTAGTCTCTGCCTGGGGTTCAAGTTCTCAAAGATGGGCAGATTTAATATATTTGTCACCACCTTGATATTGCTTAACTTCAGATAAAAGTGATGGTTGGTAAGTCTGTGAATTGAGGACAAACCCCGTGTTGTTATGCTGAAACAATATTTAAGAACTCCAAGTCTTTATTTTTGTTCTAAACTGCACTACATCTTGTTAGGTTCATATTAGTTATTTTTAAAAATTACCTCTTTATCTCCAATTTATCAAGTTACCATTTTAGTCACTGTCCTGGTATGTTGTTTCTTTTATTTTATTCTTTTTTAAATAAGCAGAATTTGACCATTTCTCTGTAAGTCTTTTATTTCTTTTGGACAGCTTAGTCAGACATCTACCTAGAATTTATTTTAGGTAAAAGGGTTTACTACTTTCTTTAAGTAAAAGAATTTTAAAAGTTGTGAACTCCAGTAAATGGATAATTTTTGAAGATCAAATAAGCCAGGGTCAATTTAGTGCATATCAACTGAGATGTCCAGGGTTTGCATTTAAAAATGAATTTGCGATTGTCTTTGGTCTCTATTTCCTAATTCATTTTTAGGGCTTTAAAGATCTGTTGTAACAGGACTCTTGTTACATTTAATAAGTGCCATGTTGATTGGCGTTCTCTAAGTAGGCTTTTCAGTTTGCCTGTGGGGAAATTTAATATAAAAACATTCAACATTCTTTTATTAGTGTTTTTTACTATTCCCAGTCCCATCAGACCTTTGGTGCAAGCAGTGTATTATTGAAAAGCTTATCTGTAAGAAGTGAGCCAAGGGGAAATTCAGCCTTTATTAATATTGACATCATGTTCCCACACAATGGCTGTCTAAAGAAACTTTTCAATTGGATTTCAACTGCTTTGATGCAATATAAATGGAAACAACTGAATGCATGGTTTAACACAGAATAGTGAATGATGCTGTATCCTGCACACCCAAACATAAAGTTGGAGGTTAGAGGTATTTCAGGGCCATAATTTAGTATTCTCAATTTATAACGGTTAGTGGAATGTTGTTAGGTTAATTTGGTGGGTTCTTGAATACATATAAAATTTTCTCTGGGTTCTCTTCCCTTTCTCATTGCCAGTTTAAAGAAAAAGGACAACTAATATATTTCCAATGTGGAAGTGATCTTTAAGGACCAGGATAAGATGTAAGTAGGGTAATAATTTATGTTTAAGGATATGTTATACTATCATTATAAACAGCATCAACATCAGAAAAGATTGGGGTGTTTAGAGACTATTCAGGCCAATGTACTGAAAATACTTCACGCTGGTTGTTCTACTTTCTTTTACCTTCACAGGTTAAGCACCAATACGGGAAACTGCTTTTTGCAGAAGTACAGAGTGAAGATCTAAATCAAACAGGTGGAAAGGTGTTTTTAAGAGAAATATTTGCCACTTCACCGCAGAACTGGACTATGGTTAAGGGTATAACTATTAGCTTAACCAGTAAACAAATGCTCAAGTAAAAGGCAACAAGGTCTTCAAAACCTGAAAAAAATAGTTAACATTTTCTCAGAACCCTACATATAATTTACTGTAAAATAAATTCTCGACTCACTGAGCACTATCACTTCTCTGGTTAGACAGTCCAAATTTGACATCTAGAACACTTCTTTAAAGTCACCATTTTCCTGGAAACACTCTAATTTTGAAGAGTCTAGAGCTATATTTAGCGTTTGAAGAGTAGTCTTTTAAAAAATATGGTTATAAAACAGATTGATTTAGAGGAGCATTATAATTAGCTGCTGAATATGTTAGAAGGATAGATTATTCTACATGAATCACGGAGCTCACTTTAAGTGTCATCCCCCATTCTAAACTGCCAGCTTAATTTCTTCTCATTTTTCACTGCAAGAGCCTTTTTTTCTATTATGCCAATAATAAAGGTGTAGTTGTCATGAAATAGGCATACCTTTGTGAAATAATGAATTATAAACTGTTTTGTTTCAATTTTTAAAGTAACTGAGTCATGATTACTTGATTTGACAATAACTAGCAAACCCACCTGCAGAATAAATTCATTTTATACAATATATCCAGAGTTGGTAGCCTTATGAGACTCTGGGAAACATTTTGAAGTTAATTGAAAAAAAAATTGTAACACAGGATAGCATAAATGACAATAGGTATGGTTGTTCACATATTATCTCCAGAGATATCAGAAAATTATTATATAAAGAAACAGCTATAACAATACTGATGGCCAATATTTAAACATTTTAACATAAGAAAACACTTAAGATGATCTAAAGAAATTAAGATACGCTTAATCTAAGAGATGATTAAATATATTAATAAAATGATTCTGGAAATTGATCATTTGATAATAAATATAAAAATGTTGCCAATTTTTGAAACCCATACAAATCTGTCAAAGTAACAGTATCACACTGGGTGAATTTTAGAGAATAATCCACATTGTTACACAATCTTGGAACTGTCATAGTAAGAATTGTGTAAAATTGGTGGTGTTGTATAATCTCAATGTCCATCATAAGCCCAAGATAGTAACTATTAAATATATATTTACAATGTTCTATTACTCTTGACATATGCCACTGTGCTAGATGCATATGGGATGTTTAGTAAGTACTTAATAAATGGAAGACTAAAATATAAATAACAGAAAAGCAATGTTTTTGTTTTTAGAAATTGTTCTTTAGGAATATCTATTTTCTTCTTTTTCTTTTTTGTAGTTAAAAAAAGGGTTGCCCGGGGCACCTGGGTGGCTGGTCAGTTAAGCATTTGACTCCTAACTTCGGCTCCAGTCATGACCACGTGTCGGTGGGATCGAAACCTGCTTGGGATTCTCTCTCTCCTACTCTCTCTGCCCTTCCTCCATTGGCGTGTACTCTCTGTCTCTCTCACACAGTCTCAAAATAAACAAATAAACTTTAAAGTAAAAAAGTATTTGGGTGCCGGGATGGCTCAGTAGTTAAGTGTCCAACTCTTGGTTTTGGCTCAGGTCTTGATCTCATGGTTTGTGAGTTGGAGCCCTGCATTGGGCTCCACGGTGACAGTGGTGAGTCCGCTTGGAATTCTCTCTCTCTCCCTCTCTCTCTGTGCCTCCCCTGTTCACACTCAATCTCCTTCTTAAAATAAATAAAACTGAAAAAAAAGTTTTTCCTCCTTTAAAAATAAAATAGTTTCCTGGGGCGCCTGGGTGGCTCAATTGGTTAAGTGGCTGGCTTCGGCTCAGGGCATGATTTCGCGGTCCATGAGTTCGAGCCCCGTGTCAGGCTCTGTGCTGACAGCTCAGAGCCTGGAGCCTGTTTCAGATTCTGTGTCTCCTTCTCTCTGACCCTCCCCCATTCATGCTCTGTCTCTCTCTGTCTCAAAAATAAATAAACGTTAAAAAAAAAAAAAAGTTTCCTGAGTTAAGTACACTGGAACGAATAATAGCAAAAAAGGGACTAAAATGACAAGGTTCTAGAACTCAGGCAACTACTCACTGTTGTCCTAGAATCACATTGGGCAGGGCTCTGGTGTTGCTGTCAGTGAAGTGGTAAATTGCAGAAAGAGAAGGGAGGAGGGGGAGAGTGCAGAACAGATTCTGTGCAGAGGGACACAGAAGGGCAGGCTCCTGCTGTGTTGTTGAAATACAGGTGCACCGCGCTGGTGAAACAGCCTTTGCGCTCCTCTGAGAAATCTCTGAGGACTTAGTATAAAAGATTGCTGCATCCCTGCAGAGAGTTTCTAACTTGGTGGGTCTGGGATGCATCTAAGAATTTTCCTTTCTAGCAAGTTCTCCAGTGTTGCCTGTGCTGCTGGTTGAAAAAACACAGTTTGGGAACTACTGAGATTAGAGAATGGGTTTGCTATCTAGGATAATATGTTCACACTTATTACACTGCAAATTCCTTTGTCAGTGGCTAAAACAATTATGTTACTATAACAATGTTTTCCTGTGCTCAGAGCTATATATTCACATTTAAAGAAGAATACAATCATTTGATATAACCTAACACATGCAAAAATTCTCAGGCTAATTATACCTACAAATGGCCCACCTATAGTTACGTAAAATTGAAATAGACCTAATACCACAGTTCTTACATTAAAAGTTATATAGGCCATGCAGGTATATGAACGTAGACATGTTTTTAGTTCAGCCCTGGATCTGTACCCTTATAGTTACAGTTAACATGAAAATTTTTGGTAGGATCTTATGCCACCAATTTAAATTCTATTAATTAAACATTGAACATTTAACCATTTAAACAACTCCTTGTATTAAATGGCAATCACTATTTTCTTGCTATAATGCAGTGTCTCATGTCACAAGCAGGGTGTTGCTCACAACTATAGGCCAATAGCTAGGACTTCCAACCTAGAGACTGGATTTTGTAGACATATTATCTGTATCTGTATCTGTATCTGTATCTGTATCTGTATCTGTATCTGTATCTGTATCTGTATCTCTCTATCATCTCTATCTCTATCTCTATCTCTATCTCTATCTCTATCTCTATCTCTATCTCCATCTCTATCTCTATCTCTATCTTAAAAGAGTTCAGACAGGGGTCAACTCTTGGCCCTAGGGTAAAGGTGGCTTTTATTTCTTCTCTTGGGGAAAAAGGAGAGGGGAGTTTTCCCCATGCAACCAACCTAAGGAAGGGGTGGATGCGCCCCCCAGGGGATGAGGCTGGAAGAGCCCAACAGTCATTCAGAAGGGCTCCTTCCTGTCCATTTCCCCGCCCCAGGCTGCAGGGTGTGCTCCTGAGAGTCACTATAGGTCCAAGGTGTCTGAATCCCTGAGTTATCATGTGGAGGGAGTTGCCCTGAAGACTCACTCTGTTCATAACTCACTTCCCATGAGGTAGAAATAAAATGCATGTGTTTTTAACACCAATATTCCGAGAGAAGCCTATTCTAACACAATGAATGGTGACGGCAGTGTAGTGTCATGGGCACTAAGATGCAAACCTGGATGTCGTATTTTGGAGGGCAAAGAAAGAGATGGCTCTTTGTGATTTCTGACTTGTAGTGAAGCAAAAGAAAGAGTAACCTTTACGGAGTGATGGACAGAATGGTGGACTAAAAGAATGTGTTGTATAAGTACATAGTCATATATTACATATTTATACATTTGGGTATGTACATAGATTTTTATTATTAATATTTACAGGAAATGTGGCATCATGTTAAGAATATTCATCTAAGCATCCACAGACCTGGGTTCTCTTTCATATTCCATCACTAATCACCTAGTGACATGACAAGACAGGCATTTCATCTCTTTGGGCTCAAATTTCTAATTCGATAAAACACCAGATCTTTATAGATTACTTTCTTGCTATTCCATTCTATCACTCTGCTTTTGTAAGAATGGCCATGGCACAGATTATTTTGTTCCTCACTGGAAACTTACTGTCATTTCTTTTCTTAAGACAATGGCAACGGTGTTAAGGAAGTAAAAATGATGCATTTCCTTTATTTTGTCCATAAGACAATAGCTTCTCATCATTTTCTCTGCCAGGGGAGCATAGAGTAATAATGAACAGATAGCAGAATGATATGATGATTATGCTGTATTAGAATTTTAATGATCTCCTTCTCATCTATCTTTCTGACCATTTGCTATTTTGCAGAAAGAAGATTCAGTGCTTTCTATTTATTGACGACTTGTGTTAGTAACTTTAAATGTGCTGTTTTATTTTCTCTTACAAGAAAGTAATGAGTAGGATATTATCTTATTATCCCAAATGAGAAAATTGATACCTGTGGTTTTGGAAGGAATAAAAGATTAAATAATCTTTCATAATAGGAACAATTTATCTGAGTTACCATGGGTTCCTGTTAATTTCTTGTTTTTAGCAAACTAGCAGCCAACCATGCAAAATTTCAGGGAAGGGAAAAACTTCCTAATTTTTTGAACAGTTTTTTCTCGCTCATTGGACACATGCCAGTGAGACCTCAGCTTTCCTTTTTACTAAGGAAGTGACCAAACCTAGATGAGTCAGACTCTGGAATATGACCCTATCATGCTGGAAATGGCAAATTTCATTCTTTTTTTATGGCTGAGTAATAGTCAATATATAAATTACATCTTCTTTATCCATTCACATATTAAATACTTAAATTGCTTCCAAATCTTGGCTACTGGAAATCATGCTTCAGTGAACATAGGGGTGCATATATCTCTTCAATTTGGTGGTTTCTTTCTTTGAATAAAAGAAGTGAAGTTGCTGGATCATATGGTAATTCTTTTTAATTTTTTGAGGAATCTCCATGCTGTTTTCCATAATGGCTGCATCAATTTACATTCTCACCCACAGTGTACAAGAGTTCCCTTTTCTCTACATCCTTGCCAACAAGTTTTATTTCTTGGTTTTTTGATGATAGCCAATCTGACAGGTGTGAGGCAATATCTCACTGTGGTTTGATTTATATTTCCCTGATGACTAGTGATGTTTCATGTGTCTGTTGGCCATCTGTATATCTTCTTTGGAAAAATGTGTACTCACGTCCCCTTCCCATTTTTTTTTTTTTTTTAAATCTGGTTGTTTGTTTTGTTTCTTTTTAGAGAAAGAGAGAAAGTGTACGTGTGTGTGCATAGCGGAGGGTCAGAAAGAAAGGAAGAGAAACCTAAGTAAGCTCCGTGCTGTCAGCAAAGAGCCTGACATGGGGCTAGATCTCCTGAACCATGAGATCATGACCTGAACCATCAAGAGTCTGATGCTTTTAATCAACTGAGCCACCCAGGCACCCCTGTGTTTTTTATATTAAGTTGTGTAAGTTCTTTATATGTTTTGGATGTTAACCTTTTATCTGCTGTATAATTTACAAATATCTTCTCACATTCAATAGGTTGCCTTTTTGTTTTATTGATGGTTTTCTTTGATACGCCAAAGCTTTTCAGTTTGATGTAATTCCACTTGTTTATTTTAATTTTTGCTGCCCTTGCCTGAGGATATTGGTTTTAAAGAAATATTGCTAAGGATGCCAAAGACTTACTGGCTATGTTTTCTTCTAGGAGTTTTACGGTTTTAGGACTTGCATTCAAATATAATCCATTTTGAATGTAGTTTTGTGTATGGTATAAGATAGAGGTCCAGCTTCATGCTTTTGCATAGGGCTGTCCAGTTTCCCAACACCATTTATTGAAAAGATGGTATTTTCCCCATGATATATTCTGACCTCCTTTGTCATAGATTAATTGACCATATATGTGTGGGTTTATTTCCGGAATTGCTATTCCATTCCATGAATCACATTTCTGTTTTTGTGCCAGTACCATGCTGTTATGATTACTATAGCTTTGTAGTATAGTTTGAAATCTGGAAGTATTTTGTTTTTTTCTAAGATTGCTTTGGATAATCATGGTCTTTGTGGTTCCATACAAATTTTAGGATTCATTGTTTTAATTCTGTAATAAAAGCCATTGGCTTCGATGAAGATTGCATTGAATTTGTAAACTGATTTAGGTAGGATGGATATTTTAACAACGTTTATTTTTTCATTCCATGAACATGGTCTGTCTTTCCATTTGTCATCTTCAATTTCTTTTATCAGTGTCTTATAGTTTTCAGAGTTCAGGTCTTTCATCTCCTCAGTTAAATTCATTCATAGGCATTTTATTCTTTTTGATGCAGTTGTAAATGGCATTGTTTTCTTAATTTCTCTTTCTGGTATCCCATAATTAGTGTAGACAAATGCAGTCAATTTCTGCATGTTAATTTTGTATCCTATGACCTTACTGATTCACTTATTAGTTCTACTAGTTTTTTGATGGGGTCTTTAGGATTTTTTATTTTAGTATCCTATCATCTACAAATGGCAATGTGCTATTTCTTTTTAATTTGGATGCATTTTATTTCTTTTTCTTGTCTAATTGCTGTGACTAGGACCTCCAATATTATTTTGAATAAAAGTGGAGAGAGTGGGAACTCTTGTTTTGTTCTTGATCTTAAAGCAAAAGTTTTCAGCTTTTCACAATGGACTATGATGTTAGCTGTGGGTTTATCATATATGGCCTTTATTTTGTTGAGGTACATTCCTTCTATTCTCTTTGATGAGGTTTTTTTTTTTTATGTTTTTGTTTGTTTGTTTGTTTGTTTGTTTTTGAGAGAGTACAGCAGGGAAAGGAAAAGAGAAAGGGATAGAGGATCTGAAGTGGGCTCTGCGCTGACAGCAGTGAGCCCAATGTGGGGCTTGAACTCACAAACCACGAGATCATGACCTGAGCTGAAGTCAGATGCTCAACCAAATGAACTACCCAGGTGCCCTACTACTTTATTGAGTTTTTATCACAAATGGATGTTGAATTTTGTCACAAGGCTTTTCTGCATTTATTGAGTTACTCATGTGATTCTTATCCTTTGTTTTATTAATGTGGTATATTACATTGGTTGCTTTGTGGATGTTGAACCTTCCTTATTATATCTTAGATAAATCCCACTTGATCATGGCATATGATCCTTTTAATGTTTTGTTTAATTTGGTTTGCTAATACTTTGTTGAGGATTTTTACATCTATATTTATTAGGATTATTGACCTGTAATTTCCTTTTGTTGTGGTTTCTTTGTCTGGTTTGGGTATCAGAATAATGCCGGTTTCATAAAATGAGTTTGCAAACATTGCTTATCGTCAATTGTTTAGAATAATTCAGGAAGGATAGGTAGTAACCCTTTTTGAAATGTTTGGTAGAATTCACCTGTGAAAGCTCTCTCATTCTGAGACTTTTGGTTTTGGGAAGTTTTAAAATGACTGGTTCGATTACATTACTTATAATCAGTCTATCCAGATTTTCTGTTTCTTCATGATTCAGTGTTGGAAGGTTGCGTGTTTTAGATTTTCCAATTTGTTGGCATATACTTGTTCATAGTAGTCCATATGATCCTTTGTATTTATGTAGTGTCAGTTGTAATATCTTGTTCATTTCTGATTTTGTTTATTTGGTCCCCCTCCTCTCTCTCTCTCTCTCTCTTAATGAGTCTAGCTGTGGTTCATTGCCTTTTTTAATCACTCAGATCATATTTATCCCTCCAGTCATCTATAAATTCCTTCAAATTTGAGAATTTCTACAATCTAAAACTAACATTTCTTAATTATCATTAATTTTAATATGTCTTTTGTGTTCTGTTATAAAAGAGAATAATAAAAACTACGTCAATTTTGATTATGTGTTTCAAAATTTAATGTGTTTATAGTGATCAACTCTTCGTTAAATAAATATCATCTATATAAAATATTTATCAGTTATTCTAAATACATTTGCATTTATATTAGAGTAATGGCAAGAATAAAAAGCTTTTGTGGAAAAACATTTCATCTGAAAAATTTTAAGCAATGTTTAAAATACAAATATGTGAGTTTATAAATCAGGTTGGTTAACAAAACAATGAGCACAGTACTGACTGCAAAGGAAATCTCATTCTAAACAATGCAGCCAACCTAGAAAAAAGACACATGAAAAGAAAGAAATTACTGAAGCTATTACACATATGACACACCCAGCTGGGAGTCCAGCTGCTCAAGGAAGCTGGTGGTTCTTGATCTTTGGGAATTCCTAATTAGAATATAAGTTGGAAATATAATAGAAAACATAAAAGAAAAAGAAATCTAATATTAGTTTTAGCTCTTGTTTTGTGTCTTTAAATGTTAGCAAAGACAGAGTTATAAGAGCTGGGCTAAGTAAACAATAAATAATTTTTATAACTACTGACTTTTGATGCCAATTATACTTTATCAAAGTTTCCAATATTCCATCACATATTTATCCCTACTTTCAGAATAGGCATGGTTGCCAATAGCTTGTGAACTGTAGGCTGCATTCTAGAGCTGCTGTATATGAATCAAATGGCATGCACTTAGGATGCATTTATATATTCCTTAAAAAGCAGATTTTTCTTCCATTTGGCGCTTGCTACATACTTCTCTAAAGGTTTTTGCAATAGATGAGCCTTCATAGGATTATAAATCATAGCATGCTAGAATAAATGCTATAGAAATTGAATACATGGTACAGTATTTTGCACGGTGATAATCACCTATAGCCTGAGAGCATATAAATATGTGATTAATTTATATTTTTATTTTAAGGAACCCAAATAAATGTGTGCCCATATATTCTGTTATTTATGGTATTTCAAATTACTCCTTTACAGGTTTATAGGACTAATGTGACCTTCCCAAGATCTATGCTAGCAAGAGTAAAATATCCAAATAATTTACCCAGAAAATTAACATGAAAACAAAACCAAAACTGTAACAACTTTTACTTTTACACAATTGTCTGGATATTCGAGGTTAATCATGTTTAGGTTTAATTTCAAGTGGATTATTGCCTTTATTCTCTATGTCACTGCTAACGAACCGTATTTTCAAGGTTGATCAGTATGCAAGACAATGTATTCTCTGATTGATCAGTATGCAGGGTTGGATTACTCCAGAGAACATTTGGGCATTTTCACTATGTCCTGTGGATTAACCTGCAGAGTATGCATTTTGGAGGGCAGGTACTAAGGGAGGAAACAAAACTGACTTAATGGTCTGGCACTGTGGAAGTTTGATCAACTCCCTGAGTGGAGATCGAGCCATCTTATGAAATCGCTTGCCATATGACAATAATCCTAAGATCTTTGGAAAATAAATGTGTTTCATTGTCATGGTAGAGCAATAAAACTGATTAAACAAAAAGTAGTGGCATTAATTTTTTGTTTTTAATTATGGACCATATTGATACTTATTCAGACAACGATTTTCTAAATTTTTTTTTTTTTTCAACGTTTATTTATTTTTGGGACAGAGAGAGACAGAGCATGAACGGGGGAGGGGCAGAGAGAGAGGGAGACACAGAATCGGAAACAGGCTCCAGGCTCTGAGCCATCAGCCCAGAGCCCGACGCCGGGCTCGAACTCACGGACCGCGAGATCGTGACCTGGCTAAAGTCGGCCGCTTAACCGACTGCGCCACCCAGGCGCCCCCAGACAACGATTTTCTAATGGTAGTAGCTGTTCCATGTTTGTGTGATCATTTTAGGAGTGGAAATATATGGGTACCTACTGCATTATATTCTACAGCAATGATTTTAGACTTTTTGGTGTAGGTAGTGGAATTCTTCAAGAGATTTCTGTCTTTGCACCCCCTCCTGCTGGTCTTCCTCCTATTAGATGAGAAGTCATGTGAGGCTTTCAGTTGAATATCTGGGGCTTTTCCAGATTTTTAAAAATCTTCTGCAAAAGGAAGGAGAGAAGAAAGGAGATTCTCAAAAATCCAGTGTAACTTCCAAAAATTAAGTGAAAATTAAGTATTCTACATTCTAGGTTTAATCTTATTTAAGGATCTTTGAATAACAGTTGAATTTTCACTTATTCTTTTTTTTTTTTTTTTTAAATTTTTTTTTTTTTTCAACGTTTATTTATTTTTGGGACAGAGAGAGACAGAGCATGAACGGGGGAGGGGCAGAGAGAGAGGGAGACACAGAATCGGAAACAGGCTCCAGGCTCCGAGCCATCAGCCCAGAGCCCGACGCGGGGCTCGAACTCACGGACCGCGAGATCGTGACCTGGCTGAAGTCGGCCGCTTCACCGACTGCGCCACCCAGGCGCCCCTTCACTTATTCTTTTAATTAGCTTAAATCTTTGAAATAGGATAACCTCAAAAAAAAAAAAAACCAACAAATTGGGGTAAGGGGAAGATAAGTAGGGCAAATTTTAAAGTATATGTTTTATTATCTCTCATAAGAATGACATGCTAATATAAAAAAAATGCACCTGTGGAATCTCATAAAAAATGAAAGGGTGTAAGAGTGCTATATGCAAGAAATCTAGAGAGACATTTGGAAGTGAATGTTAACATTTTCCTCATATTGCATTATGAAACAAATACACAAAATAGAAGACTCTTTTACATCAAAATATTGATTTAATTGAAACATAGTCAATCAACAATTATTGAACACTATGGTTGGAGCAACCGGTTGTAGGAGGGTGTGGGATAACTATACTTCCTTTTCAAGGCCATCCATCATGAGATCCAAAAGAGGACCCGGGTAGAAAAAGAATCCCATTAATTGTAACAATAACAAAAGTTGTTTTATCTGACTCCAGCCTTCACTTCTACTGTGGAAAAACCCCTTTCAAAAGCAAATACATTACCTAAGAAAAGCTGACACATGAACCCCCATTGTCATCCACTAATACGTTACCATTTTATCTCATGAACATCGTTGATGGTGAACAATGGTAAGAGTTCATGAAAAAGCACATTAATATGGAAGACAAGAAAGGTGTTGTAAGGGATTCTAGATCAACACAGGAGAAAAATTTCTTTTACCTAAAAGTTGACTTTTTGACTGACTTTACCTCCCCTGGCTAAACTCTAAGTCTGATTAGAGTTTTGATTCTTATACTTAAATGGAATAGAAAGTGGAATGAGTTTTGTTTTTTTAACGACAGAGACACTTACTGTCTGGATACATTTTGGAATCAAGAATTAAGACCTTTAGCCAAGTAGATCTTACACACCAAAAACAAAGAAAACCAGAAATACTTACCAAGCCGAAGTCAGTGGCAGCGGGAACCACAGTAGATTTGCTCTTCAATTGGTGCTGCTGCTGGGGCACTTTTCAAAACCCCACAGGCCTCCCTGGAATGCTGGCAGCAGGAGCACATGGTCCCCTTCAGAGCAGATTTTTCTCACTACTGCACCCTCTGCTTTTGCCTCAAAGCAAGAGCTTTTCTCTTATATTCTGCTTCCTCAAATACTTGGCTCACTTATGACCCCCACTCCTCATCACACCTCCTCTACAGAATGGCCTCTGTCAGTATATTCTTTCAGTTATTTCTCCCACTACCAGTGCCTTGATTTCCTTTGACATTCCAAATTCCTGTCCCATAAGTCAGAATCTCCATTTTTCTTGGGGTAGAGCCATCCATAATAGGTGACCATATAGTCAGAGCCATTTCCCTTAGATCAAGCTTTGGCCTGAGGAGTACAAGAGTACAAGAGTGGTAAACTAGTGGGAGACTAGTTTATTTTTTCCACTACTATTGTGATTTAGATCCCTTAAAGTAGGCTTGAGGCTTAAATGTTAAAATCATGGTTCCTGAGAGCTGACATACATGTTTAGTGACACTTAAAATATAATCAGGTTAGGGGCGCCTGGGTGGCTCAGTAGGTTGGGCCTCCAACTTCAGCTCAGGTCAGGATCTCACCCTTGTGGGTTTGAGCCCAACACTGGGCTCTGTGCTGACAGCTCAGAACCTGGAGCCTGCTTCGGACTCCGTGTCTCCCTCTCTCTCTGCTCCTCCCCTGCTCGCACTCTGTCTCTCCCTCCCAAAAATAAATAAAATAAAATAAAATTATAAAAAAATATAATCAGGCTAGTGATTCATATGATGTGGTAATATGGTAATTTTGGCAGAAACAAATTGGGATTGACTGTAAAGGTATTCTCATTTCTCTGAGACAAAGAACGAGAATTGTAGTGCAATATACAGAAGTTCTTCCAGTGCAAAGCCCACAAAGAAAGAATTTCTTCTTGGGACAACAGGTAGGACACAGTGTTTGAAGTAAGCATTGAAACTGACAATGTTGCCCCAAAATGTGAAGTATTATATTAGAGCCAGTTGCTAGAGCTACAGAAATACATAATAGTTTCATAGTAGTCTATGAAATACATAGTAGTCTCACCTAAAATGGAATTTTTGAAAAACTGCAATCAGAGAACATAAAAATATTTTTAAATGGGCATTAAAAGCTAAATAAATGGAAACAACTTTTGTCTAGAAGTCTAAATGGAACATAGAACAACATAAGATATGGAAGATGAATGGATGACACACCCAGAGAAAACAAGTTAAGTAACTGTTTAAAGGAAGGAGGGGCACCTGGGTGGCTCAGTCAAGCATCCACTCTTGATTTGGGCACAGGTCATGATCTCATGGGTCATGCGATCGAGCCCCACATTGGGCTTCCACTGACCGCTTGGGATTCTCTCTGCCCTCCCCTGCTCTCATTCTTGCTCTCTCTCTCAAAGAAAATACACTTTTAAAAAAATGGGGGGGGGGAGACATTTTCTATAGGTATAACACTTTGATAATTACTAGTGAGACCAGATTCAAAGTGGCTGTCAAAATCCTCCTATATACTATTTACCATTGGTTGAATAAACTAGTTAAAATTGGTGAGTTTATATGGCTTTCAATAGATTGTATAAGTTCAGGTTTCTTAAATTTGAGTAAATTTATTTAGATAGGCTTTACATGATAGAACAATTTTAAGCTTTGCTAAAAATATATTTATTAGTTAAGGAAATATTTTTTTTCTAGATCATCTTCTGTGTTAGGCACTCCATGACACATTGATGAAACATAGGTAAGTAAGACATACTCACTGTCCTCAAGGTATTCATAAGCTATTAAAGATAATTAGTATTATAATTCTTTTGGTTACAAGTAAAAAAAAAGAAAAAAAAATCACAAACCCAAACTGGCTTACACTAAAGAGATTTTGAACTAAAGCACTATCACCAAAACTGAAGAGTTGATGATTGTTTGTTCTGATGGGATTCATTTTTAGCCTCAATATAACAATGAGCTGCCAGCTCCTTGAAGCCTTAGTGGTCCCAAATATTACATTCTCTAAGCACCAAGCCAGCAGAAGAATTGGAGTCAAAGACCTGCAATTCCCAGCAAAGTTCCGAGATTCTCTTCAACCAGTCCATCCACGAACCACCTTTTTCAAAAGCATGCATGTGCAGGTGTTTTATGCTGGCATTTCCTGAAGACAGTGGGAGAAATTTATCACTGTGATTAGGAATGTTAAACAAGCTGATTGCCTGAGGCTGATGAGAGCCTCTCTTAAGATGCGGGTGTGGTAAATTCCACTCTAAACTTTGAACAAGGAAATTTGGGATCTGGTTAGGAAAGGGGAGAAGGAAAGAAATTCTGTTATTCCAAAACAAGTTTGCTCTAGAGATTACAAACAGAAGACTAAAAATGTTATGTATTCAGTGTTGTGGTAAATACAAACGCAGGTGTCATGGCAGGGTGGAAAAGAGAGACATGACTTCCCTGACTATGTCAGGTGAGAATTAAAAGATGGGTCCATATTAGTTAGGAGACGTGAAGCTGAGAGTGGGAGAGCATTCCAGAAAGAGAGGGCGGAATGAACAAATACACAAACCGAAGTGAGGATAATAAACAGTCCAGGAGAACAGTAAGTCACTTCATGATGCTAAAGAATAAAATTAGAACAGGGAAGAGTGAGTGATGAAGCCAGAGATATCTAAAGGTGCCAGGTTATTGTAGGCAATGTCATGGTAATGATAATTAATCCTGTGAGTGTTAGAAATCCAAAAGGAAAATTTCAGAATACAGGTTAGAATCAAATTTGTTTTTAATTCATTGATGCTGCCTAGTGTGGAGGATGGCTTTAAGATGATCACGAATAATGGCAGGAAGACCAGTAACGATATTATAATAGTCTGGATAAAATTGATACGGGCCTAAAGTAGGCTTCAATGATAGTAAAAATAGAGACAGAAACAGAACTGAGGAACTATTTAGGAGGTAAAATTTACTGGATATGGAAATTAATTGGATGAGGGAATGAGGGACAGGGGTTGGGGAGACATCAATGATCTGTCCTGGATTTCTACCTTGGTTGCCCTAGATCAGGGATTGGCAAACTTTTTCTGCATAGGGCCAGATAATACCTATTTTAAGGTTGCAGGTCATAAAATCTCTGTTGCAACTCCTCAGCTCTGCTTTGTAAGTGCAAAAGCAGCCAGAGATAATATGTAAATGTGTGGGGATGATTATGTCCCAATACAACTTTATTTTCAAGTGGGTGGGCCAAATTTGGCTCTCTCTGGCTGTGGTTTGGTGATTCTTGTTCTAGTTGAAGAATGGTTTCATTACTAGCTTAAAAAAAAAAAAAAGGAGAAGGAGCAGAAGCAGGAATCTTGGAGTTCAGGAGGTTCCTTTGGGTTGTTGAGTTTAACAATATCTGCAGAAAATTCGTTAGGATTTGTACACAGGTGGTTGAGTGTGGAAGGGGTGTGTGTATGATCAGGACATACATACTTTAGATTCTTCAGCATAAAAATGATTTGAAATCTTGACTCTGGATAAAATTACGTAGCATGGTGAGGAATATTTTTAGAACAGACCACTAAGAATGTGAATGGTTTTACAAATTTCTGTTCTAGATGCTAAAGATACAGAAGAGACAAGTACAGGCATGGCTTTCATTCTCCTGGAGTTCTCAGGCTAGATGGAAAAGAAATGTTTGAAGGGATGTCTCGAAAAGTCACTCTACCTGAAAACCGTAACCAAAATTGTGGCGCCTTTGCTGTCCAAACCAGGTAAGTAATGCCCTTCTAAAAAGATGCCTTAATATGCGTCAGTTCTGTGTGCATGTATACCTCAATTACCTCAGGTACGTATATACCTCAGTTGGTGGCATCACAACACCTGAAGAACAGAGAGATAATAAAATGAATTGAAATAATGAAATAAAATGAAAATGAAATGAAATGAAATGAAATGAAATGAAATGAAATGAAATGAAATGAAAAGAGTATCCATACTAAGCAATGTTGCATGCCTGATCAATTTTATCCTTCATGATCAGTTTCATTGTAAGGATATCCATATTATTATACCTTTTGATTTAGGTATTACTAAGGTGTTCCTAAGTGGGAAATATAATGTTAAAGACATTCAATGATTTTCCTATTGTTATTTATCTAGTATTTAAAAGAACCAAAAAAATACATATATATACATACATATATACATATGTATATATATATGTATGTATGTATGTATGTGTGTGTGTGTGTGTGTGTGTATATCTCCATGCTTTTCCAAAAGTAAATATGGTGATTTTCGATTAGGCCTTATTGCTTCACCATTTAAATTAAGGAAGCCAACACTGAAGATATTTAAAATGATCCTTTATCAAATTTGAAAAGAAGCAATGTAGAAATGCAGATATTTCCACATTTCCCAGTTAGGAGACATTGTGAGGAAAACTGTCATAGAGCTATTTCTTAAAATCATGGAGAAAGTTTTTAAAATCTCTCATTTTGGGGGTGCCTGGGTGGCTCAGTCAGCTAAGTGTCTGACTTCGGGTCAGGTAATGATCTCAAGGCTGGTGAGTTCAAGCCTTGTGTTGGGCTCTCTGCTGTCAGCATGGAGCCTGCTTTGATTCCTGTCTTCCTCTCTCTCCCTGACTCGTGCTTTCTCTCTGTCTCAAAAATAAATAAAAACGTCAAAAAAAATTTTTTTTAATCTCTCATTTTATTTTTGAGCCACATCTCTTCTTGCTGATTTGCTTTGAAGAGAAAAAACTCAGTGATCTCATTGTTTGGAGAGTTAATGGAGTGTAGATGGACTCAATGGGCACTTTTCTATAGGCTGTGCTCCTGCCTTTGTCTCTGTGTTGCTTCCTGTGGTTGGCTTGCCTCCCTACACACAAAAAGCAAACAGACCTCAAGTAGATCTTGTATATCTGTTGATATTGCAAAATATAGATCTCTAAATGAGCTCTCTCTTGCAGGGATAACAGATAACAATGGCTTCATTGTTTAAATACGAGTTTCTCCCAATTAAATTTGGGAATCAATAAAGAAATAGAGGAAATATTTCTTTGCTGTGACACCTTATTATTACATCAACTTTTGTGAGCCACATCTGTGGGCTGAAACCTAATGGAAAGCAGAGCCAGAAAGATTCTGGAAATTGGCAGGATCTGATGATCCAAAGAGGAGAGTAGGAACTGTAATGTGTGTGTGTATGGGGGGGGGGGGGGTGTAGGGACAAGGAGACTCCTGGAAGTGCTCAAATCCAAACAGAGCTGCATCTTGTTAAGTAAATTTACCCACCAAAAAATGACTTACTGTGAAGGATAATGCCATTTTAGTTCCTAACTGAAAACCTCTATGGTTTAATGTGTTGAAGAAACTATTACATAACATATTGGAAACATATTGAGAAAGATTTACTAACTTCATGCTAAATAAACTCTCAATAGTCACTTCTAGTGATTTCTAGAATATAATGTGAGGAGGTTGAACAAGATGACTTTTGAAGTCAGGTAGACTATAGTTCCAATCCTAGATCTATCATCACAGGTTATGTGACTTTAAGTAGCTAACTTAGGCCCTCTGAGCCTCAGTTTCCTGAAGAAAAATGATAATCAAACCTCTGGTAAACCTGAGTAAGCTAAATGCTTGACAGATAAACCCCAAACTTTACTGTCTTAAGGTAACAAAAGTTTTTGTTTCACTCACTTAAGGATCTAACATGGGTGTCCCTGGTTGGGCAGCATTCCTGAGCGTTTCTTCTCAAAGGGGAACTCGGCAGCCCACATTCTTTCCATATTGTGGCTCTGCCCTCCCTTACATCCTTAGAGTCCTCCCTACTCAGCTGGCAGATGGAGGGTGGTCCTTGAGGAGATTTTGTAGGTTTGACTAGAAAGGGCAAACACTACTTCTATCTATATTCCACTGGACAGAATTCAGTTGCAAGATGACTCCTAATTTGGAAGGCTGGTAAAGATTATCTAATTGTCCAGCAAGAAAAGTACTGGAACCAGGGTGAAGCAAACGAGGTGCCTAGGATGCAAACTTAAGGAACCATTTGTTCCCAACATCAGGCAAGTGAAGGGTCTTTTAAGTGCAGGACTGGTATCTGCAGCTACCTAAGAGTGAGTACCTCCTTACATTTTCATCCCTAGACACCTCTCTTGCCTCATTCCAGTCTCTGCCCAAAGTAAACAGTTTAAGGAGGA